>NC_056729.1:1573040461-1573227534 GCF_019279795.1 Protopterus annectens
TAGTTAGCAGCCAACCACATTCTGGCATATGAGGGAGGGAGGACTTGATACCCTTTAAAAACATTTGCATACTGTAGCATCAAGTTTTGTAAGTCCCCCTGATGGTGTTGAAAGTGTATTTCATATTTTTACAGAATACATGGTAGACTGCGCCACTGCAGTTCTGACTTGAAACTATAGTGTGTGTGTGTGTGTGTGTGTGTGTGTGTGTGTGTGTGTGTGTGTGTGTGTGTGTGTGTGTGTGTGTGTGTGTTTTTGTATGTGTATATGTGTGTGTCTGTACACAGATGCATGTAAATGCATGTTTATGTGTGCGCGTGTGTATATTTGTGTGGGTGTCTGTATATCTGTGAATCTACATTCATGTGTATGCATATTTGTATATTGTGAGTGCATGTGTGAACACAGAGGCATGTGCATGTATGTTTGTATGCATGTTTACATATGAAAGTATATATATGCACAGCTGAGTATTCTTTCACATTCAATAGTACATAGTGTATCTTTGTTCTGTGCATTCATTCCAGCAGTAACAGGAACAGAGTGAGCATGAACTGACGTTATGCATAATATTTATGAATTGCGTATCAGTCAGTGTCTGTGTCCATACTATGGCTAGTGTGCAGTCAGAATAGTGTCCACTGTTTGCAAATTATAGTGTCATCTCTGATATCGTATATATAAATAAACAACACCATTACCCTGGCTCTGAAAATACATCATTATGAAAATATTTAGTATTCATAACTTTAATTGCCATCACCAGCTACAATGATGATGATGAGGAAGATGATTTTATATTAGAAAGATACTCTGCACAGATAGTGTCAAATGTCTGCTTGTCATCAATGCTTTTATGTGCCATCATTTAAATATAATTGCTTGTATACCTCACCAGTATGAAAAACCCTTGCTCTACACTGCACTCATTGTTTTAAGAAACATTTGCAAATAATGTACCTCTGAGCTCACCCTGTATTAAGTTACAGAATCTGCAAATCTTTATTAATTTAAAATGATACGAATATAATTTATATAACACATTTCTGTACTGAGTAGGCAAAGAGCAGATAAGAACAGGCTGAAATTAGGTTTTGAGAGTCCATCTTTTTGTGTTTAAAATCATTCTTATGATTGCCAAAGAAGAATTTTAAAGACTTGAGTTACAAAAAAGGTTGCGTGAGATTCTGTCTTAAAATATTTTCAGATCCCAAGTGCATTTCATTCACACATCTGCCTCTCAGCTGCCTCTCCTAGTATCTCTTTGAATTTCTTAGAAAAAATTCAATATAACTGCATGCCTCAGAAGAACTCAGTTCACTAGCCTTCTGTCATTTCTAGACAATAAAATGATTCTGACAGCAGTTCAAATTCCTTTAGGGTTTACAAAACCACTGCCACCTGATTATTAAGTTATTTAACTTCCAGTTTGTAGTGGTTAGTTGGCCAAATTATTTCTCACTTATTATATAGCATAATAACACATCTGGTGAGAAGTCTGAATGAGTGAATGGCACCCTGAATGAGAAATTAACAAAATAGAGAGACACTACAAGGACAGCAAAAAAAACTAAAAGGTACAACCAATGTCATATGTAAACACCTGCACATCAAATTTATTTATTTATTTATTTATTTATTTATTTATATTTGTTGACCGGGAGTGTCCGACTGGACGTAGGTCCATTTTCAGCAGAGGCCCGGGAAGAAAAGCTCCACAGTTAAAATAAATAGACAGTAGTTACATTGGATTACATAGCGATTAACAATTTACATAGCAATTACTTACAACATATTTACAGATGAAGAACACAGTACATCAGTAGACAACTAGAATCTTTATCTGTGAAGTACATAACAGACATTAACAAATGTTACAATAAGAAGTTCCTGCTGTATTATAAGTACTAGTCTGATGAGCATCTGAGCTTGCTATAATCAAGGTAGTTAGTGGAGTGGAAAGAAAGGTAGTGGTTGGATGGGGTGGGTGATATTAGAGTGAGAGTTGCAAGGGCATAGCCAGCATGTTTTTAGGTGCGCTTTTAGTAAAGTTTTGAAGTGGGTGCATGATGGTATGGATGTAATTGTGGGTGGGAGGGAGTTCCATAATTTGGCTATGGTGCAAGAGAATAGTGCTTCACAAGCAGTTATTGGCTTTAGTGATCTGCAAGTGATTTTTGTTGCTGGATCTTAGTGGTCTGGTAGTGCGATAGGGTTGGAGTAGATTCTAGAGGGATGGGACATTTAGTGGATGGTTTACTAGTTTGTGGGCAAGTGAGAGTTGATACCATTGAAGGAGGTGAGGGAGTTCAAGCCAGCCCAGTTCAGCAAGTGAGAGACAGTGATGACTATGGTAGGATGCCCCTGTGGTGAATTTGGCAATTTTGTTGTAGCAGGTCTCTAGCTTGTTTAGATCGCATTGCCTTAGGTTGGTATATACTGGAGAGGCATAAAGTAGGGTGGAGATAAGGTGGGAATTTGCTATTAAAATCTTTGCTGCTTTGGTTAGAAGTTGCTTATTTTTGTATAATGCTCCTCGTTTTTTGTGGACTTTTTTTATGGTCATGGATATGTGAATGTCAAATTTTAGTTTATTGTCTGTTTCCACTCCTAGTAATTTGGTGTGTTCAGTTGGTATATAGTGGTGTTGCCTTTTGCTGTGATGTTAAAGTGAGAGTTGTTTTGAGTATGGTTGGTGGGTTGGAAGATGAGTAGTTTAGTTTTGTTTGGGTTGAGTATTAATTGGGCATCGGATAACCAAGTTTCAACAGAGGAAAAGGCTTCCTGTGTGACTTTTTGCAGTTTGGGTAGGGACTGGGCTGAGCAGATGATGGTTGAGTCATCTGCGTATTGTATGAGTGTGCCATGTTTGGTGGCAGAGGCTAGATTATTGGTGAAAACAGAGAAGAGTAGGGGTCCATGGATGGATCCTTGGAGAACCCCTATGGAGACAGGTAGTTGGGGAGATATGTCACTCTGCCATACAACAGATTGTTGGCGGTCAGACAGGTAACTCTGAAACCAGTTGGTGACTGATTGTGAGAAGGATAGGTTATTGAGGACAGAGATAAGTTGTTTGTGTGGGACCATGTCAAATGCTTTAGATAGGTCTAGGAAAGTAGCAGAGGAGAGATAGCCATTGTTTTTATGCTGAAGGATAGTGTTAGTAAAGGAGAGTAAGGCAGTGGTGGTGCTATGGTTTGGTCGGAAACCATGCTGAGTACTGGAAAGGAGGTTGTTAGTAAGGAGGTAGTCTGAGACCTGAGAGTGTATGCATCTCTCTAGTATTTTTGAGAGTGGAGAGAGAATAGCTATGGGGCGGTAAATGGTTAGTTCTGTGGAGGGTTTGCCTTTGTGGAGGGGAATTATATGTGATACTTTCCACAGTGTGGGAACATAACTTTCTGACAGAGATCGGTTAATCAAGATGGATACTGGGTAGGCCAGAGAATCAGCTGTGATTTGTAGGTATTCACTTGGGAGGTTGTCTGCTGCTAATTTGGTGGGCTTAAGTTTAGTTAAGAGTTTTTTATGTTGGAGGTAGGTACAGGAGAAAAAGAGAAGGCAGTGGGGAGATTACTAGTTGAAGGTGTGGGTTGGAGGGGAGGGGGGGTTGTGTTGTTTAGCTAGTGATAGTATGGTTTGTGTGAAGTATGTGTTGAATGAGGTAGCAATATTTTCTGAGGAGTGAGAGATGTTAGGAGGAGGGGTACTGACTTTACCTGGGTGGAGGATGGAGTTTATGGAGGACCAGAATTGTTTGGCGCTGTGTTGGGAGGAGTCTAGGGCAGACTGGTAGTATTGGAATTTGTCCTGTTTTATTAGCTTTTTGACTCTATTGCGTTGTTCTAGGAATTTTTGTCTAGTTGAGGGGGTTTTGGTTTTGCACCAGTGCTCCCAGGCTTTATCCCTGTTTTTCATTTCTGACTTAGTGGTTTTCTGTAGCCATGGGGAGGGTTGTGCTTTGATTCTGGAAAGTCTTATGGGGGCATGGTAATTAAGGATGCTCAGGAAGGTAGTATTAAAAAATTCAACTGCGTCATCAAGACTAAGGTACTTTAGAGGATGCCAGTTACATTCTTTGAGGGATGAGATGAATGTGAGTGGGTTAAAGTTTAGTTTTTTACGTATTTGACGGTAGATGACAAGTTTAGCTTGGTATAGGTATTTTTTGAGTAGGAATGTTGGAGAGTGATCACTGAGGCTATCTGATAAGCAGCCTGTTATATATGACTGGGGGCTCTTACTGACTAGTATCCAATCCAGGGTAGTGTGCTTGCTGGAGTTTTTATTTATCCTGGTTGGTGACTGGACTAGTTGGGTGAAGCCATGAAGGTTTACATGATGGGTTAGATGGTTGCCAGAACAGGATTGCCAGTCAATATTGAAATCACCTAAAATTATAGTTTCTTGGGGAAGATGATGGGTAGACAAGCTGAGGAGGTTTTCTAGTGGAGGGATGTTTTGGCCAGGTGGGAAGTAGCATCCAATTATGTTGATGGTTTTGTTTTGGTTTATTTTGAGGTTGGTATATATTATTTCTTCATTGCCTATTTGTGGAGCTGATGATTTTAAGATCTGGATGTTTAGATGCTGTTTAAATATTATAGCTACACTGCCTCCTTTCCTGTTCAGCCAGTCTACTCTTAGTATGCCATAACCTGTAGGGAGTATTTGCTCACTGGTAATGTGAGGTTTTAGCCAGGTTTCTGTCAGGATCACTATATCTGGGGAGTACAAGTCTATGGTGGCATGGAGTTCATGGACTTTGTTGGATATACTTCTAATATTTAGGCTTAATAGAAGAAAGTCACTTGGCCTTCTTTTGGCTATAACATGGGAGAAGTTGTGGTTTCTAGTCTGATTATGAGGATTGGGGTTGGAGATGGTAGGGCCAGGGTTGGGGTGGATGTCTCCACTTAGGGCTAGTTCTGATATGCATGAGGTTATTAGTTTTCTCAGTTTTTAAATGTGTTTGTTTATAAGGGAAACTTTATGATTGTGCTCTGTGGGTAATAGGTATGGTGGGAGGGTTAATATGTTACGTTGTAGGGATGCTTTATGTTTGAGTAATATAGTTGGTAGAATATGTGGGGGGTGCATAGGGAAGGTTCTTGAGTTGGTGGGAGGGGATGCATACATACATTAAATGCATTAAAAATGTAATTGCATACAACTACCAAGTATTTATTTGTTTAGTTTTTATGACGGTGTGATTTTTTTTTTTCAAAACCTTCTTTCCACACCATCTTTTAAGTAGTTTAATAACTTTCATAGACATTTATGTGTATGAATGTTGCAGTTAGTGTTTGACAGTAATGTGTACTTTCTTTATTACAACAGAAATTGCATATTTGTTATAAAACTCAATAGCTGTAAGATATATAACTTTTACACCATTATAAAATAACATTTGCTACAAGTTGTAAGTTAGGCACGTACACAATCACAGACACTAAATTTGTAAATGAGTAATGTTTAAAACAGTACCTGTTCTTCATGCAAAAACGCCACTAAGTGATAATAAGATTCACATATACGCTAAACATACCTCTCAACCTCTTAGCACAATAAATATGGACAGATCCAAAAATAATGGGGGGACAAAGGCCGAAAAAAGGGACAATTTTTAAATATTGCTCTTATTAGCTTAGACAGTTGATAGAATAACAGGCTTTGCATTAGCATACATTTTCTGATGGATATGAAGTCTAAAACTCAAATGTCTGTCATTATTTTAGTGAGTTCAAATCTGAATGATTTGACAGATAACCACAACTTTTATGAGGTCCGGACCAAAAATATGAGGTAAAAATCTGGACATTCTGCAAAAATCTGGACAGTTGAGAGCTATGAAATGCATTTCCCTTAGCATGAAAGAGACATGCACATGATTTTGTGATATCCTCAGTTTGTACCAGTTGGTTTGAAATAAAGTGAAAATTATTTATTTCAAATAGTTGTGCATGTGTATACTTGTGCACGTGAGAGTAGAATTTTACTCCAGAACCTTAAGGAGAATAGCAACAGCCATACAGAGTATTAAAAGTTGAAGTTCTGGAGTGCCTGCAAGGTGAAGGATTTGGTGTAGAAGGTCTAACACAGGTTATATTACAGCATGATGGAACAAGTCCCCAAAGTAAGGAGAAACAGGAAGATCAGGAGACATCTGAAGAAGAAATATGGACATAGGAAAGAAAAAGAGATTTAATATGGTGTAATATTTATGCAAAGGAGAAAGCAAAACTAACCAATACAAAAAGAGCAGCACCGAAGATATTTGAAGAGAAATACAGACAAAGGAATCCAGATATGGAAAACTTTACAATACAAAAAATAAGAAGACAAAGAGGAAAAGTAGAAAAAGAGATTAGTAATGGAGAAGTTAAAGAAATAGAAACTGAGGTTATGGAGCACCTGCAAAGTGAAGGATTCAGTGTAGAAAATCGAATGCTGAAAGCGCCACAAGAAGATAGAGTAATGGATATCCAAACTAAGGGGAAACCATTGGAACAGGAAGCAATTGGTCAGGTGCCATACCAAGATATTTTGGAGCCTTCCACAGAAAACCAGTATAAACATTCACTTGAAGCCAGACAGCAAGGAAATGAACAGGAAACTGAAAACTCTGATGTAGTTAATGTTGAGGAGTGATAGGCTAGTGGGTTTCCATATGACAGAGCAAGAGATGGCACAGGGTGAAATTGAAGAGAAGGTGCCACAGGAAAATGGTATAGCACTTTCTATAGAATGCCCACAGGAAATGGAAAACAAGGGATGTGCCTTCAGTTTGGAAGGAAATGAGCTAAGAGAAGAGTGGCTTGATTTAATAGACATGGATAGATATATTAAGATCAGTGAGAGAAATAGACTGCAGAAGGTCAATAAAACTCAAAAAGTCAGAAGTCTGATAAAACAAATGAATGCAGTAATTAGGACTGTCCCTAGAGATCCATGTGATATAACAGAAGTAAACAGGATATATTACTGTGATGCTAAATTAATAACTGATAAAGTTCTACCACAAGAACACAGGGTAGTGAGAGAAATGAAGGGGAGAAAGTGAATACCATCATGGAAGTATTGAACAGAGAAAACTATTAAGCAATTAAGACAAGAAGTGTCACTATTAGAAGACAGAATAGATCAACAAAAATACTAAGAAAGATAGATGTGATAAAATCAATGCTCAATATTAGAACAGACCAGGATCTATCATGCACTATCACAAATAACAAACTAAAAATTTCAGCACAGGTGGAAAAATGTACAAGATACACAGATAAATATAAAGAAAAAATACAAAATAAGCAATTTATTGATGACCCAAAAAACTTTTATAGAGAATTGGGAAACAAGATAAAAGGAATTGAAAGACCTCCAAAAAAAGGAAATAGTTACATTTTGAAGAAGTATCTATGAAGATCCTGTGGATCATAACAAAGATGCTAAATGGATAGAAGAACTAAAAGAAAGAATAAGAAGTTTAAAGGTGCAGGATATGAAATGGGATGAAGTAACAGCCAGAGAGATTGAAACAAAGTTAAGAAAAGCCTCTAATTGGAAAACATCAGGCCCAGATGCAGTACCTAACTTTTGGTTAAAAGTATTAACATCTTTGCACGAAGATTTAGCTATGAGTAAGAACTATTTATAAGCGCACCCTGAACAGACACCAACCTGACTAACAACAGGCAAAACAATGCGCCTACTTAATAGTGAACCTGCAAGCTACCCTAACAATTATAGACCACTAACTTGTCTTCTGACGACGTATAAACTATACACAGGAATCGATGCTGACAGAGTTTATAGTCATTAGAAGAAAACTCAATTATGGCAGTAGAACAAAAGGGCAATAAAAGAAAGTCATATGGAACAAAGTATCATCTGTTGTTAAATAAAGTCATACTGGAGAACTGGAAAAAGAGGAAGAATTTAAGTATGGCATGGATTGACTATAAAAAGCATTTGATAGTATTCTATATTCATGGATAAAAGAGTGCTTAAAAATGTATAAGATACACTGTACACTGGTCAACTACATTACAGTGACCATGAAACAGTGGCAGACCTCTTTGCAATTAAGCCATGAGGAAAGGACAGATTATTATCCCAGGGATAAAAATTCAAAGGGGGATATTCCAGGATGACTCTCTGTCACAGTTGCTATTATGCCTTGCCATTAACCATTAAGCTGTTTACTTAACAGCTTAAGCCATGGCTACAATTTGCCTCCTAAAAAACAACAAAGTGTAAAGACTTCTCATCTTCTCTTTTGTCGATGATTTAAAACTGTATAGCTCATCAGATGATGAACTGAAAGTGCAGCTGCAGGGTGTCAAAATGTTTTCAGATGATATAAAAATGTCATTTGGTCTTGATAAATGTGCAAAAGTAACCTTTAAAGCAGGAAAACTGCAGCACCAGGAAAACATCAGTTGGGACAAAAATGTGATATAAAAGAAATGGAACAAGAGGGAGTGTATAAATATCTGGGAACTAATGAAGGATCAACAATAAAACATGAACAAATGTGAATAAAACTTAGTAAGGAATACTTTAGAAGACTTAAATTAATTCTGAAAACAGCACTGACATTTAGGAACAAAATACAAGCTATAAACCAATTTGCTCTTCTTGTTCTAACTTACAGTTTTGGAGTGATTTGCTGGCCTCAAAATGTGTTGGATAGATTAGATAGGAAAACAAGAAGGATGCTTCATGCTCACCAAATGATTTATAAAAATCAGTGTATACCAAGATTATATATTACCCGTTCCAAAGGAGGGATAGGCCTCCTTGAAATTGATTACATGTGTAGATTTGCAATTGTGGGACTCCACAAATATTTGCTGACCTCACAAGACCCAAATGTAGTGAAAGTTTTGAAACATGAGGAGATTAAATCTAAGATGACTTCTCTGCTTAATTTAGCAGAAGCATATTGGCGTCAAGCAGGAATGGAAATCAAACCAGAAGAAGATAAAAATCAGGCAGCAACTGAATGTGCCAAAAAACAAAAGAAACAATATAAGGTGAAGGACCAGATGAGAAGGCAAGAAATGTGGAAAAAGCATAAATATAGCTGCAAGTATAGAAAACTTCTGGAAGAACCTCATGTTGATCAGGAAGAAATGCAGGAATGGTTAAAGAAAGGCGAATTCAAACCAAGAGATGAAAGGTTAATATTGGCAGCCCAAGATAGTGGGCTAAGTGCATGCTGGTTTACAAAGTCCATTGAACATGTGGGAGAAACAGACAAATGCAGGATTAGTAAAACCGAATTGGAAACAATCTCACACCTTGTTGCTGGTTGTGACACACTAATGGCAGAATGACCGTATACTGAAAGGCATAATAATGTGGCAAGACTGTTGCTCTGGGGATTGTGCAAGCATTATGGTATTGAAGTGGCTGGAAAACACTGGAAACATGAGCCACAAAGCATCATAGAAAATGATGAAGTTTATATCACATGGGATCATCCATTACCAACAGTTCAAAAGATAGATGTTAGAAAACTGGATATAGTGGTCCAAGAAAAGAAGACAAAAGTAGCATTGATCATTGAAATCACTTCACCCAGTGACTACAGTGTCTTCCATACAGAGAAACACAAAGTCATAAAATATCAGGATCTGCAGGCAGAAACAAGAGCAATGTGGAAGAAAGATACCCAGACAGTTCCAATAGTAGTAGGAGCAACGAGTCTTATAAAAAACAATCTACAATTGTATGTAGGTATGTTACCAATCCATGTAACCCTGTACGAACTGCCAAAGGAGTCATTACTGGGCACAGTGAGGGTGCTGCAAAAAGCACTTTTGGCTGACATCAGAGATTGAAACAATACTAATTTCATGAACTTTAATTGTATTTTCATGTAGGAATGAGGCCCATTCTCATCATAGTATTAGAAATGCAAAATATTTGAAGAAATAAAAAAATATTATATACATAAAGGGAGAGTGGTTGGCATAATAGTTAAGGTGTTTACCTAACAGACTCAGAGTGCAGGGTTTGATTCTCACATGGAGCAATTGGCTAGGCTTAAAATGGACCACAAGGGCAGTTAGCCTAGTATTAATCTATGAACCTATGAACCTATAATATTCTGTGTGGTTATTGTTATACAGAATATTATACACATGAACTTATTTTGCATAGTCATTTCCAACAGAATGACCATGTCTTTGTAGAACTGGCTTGTATTGTCTATGGAGCAGTTTAACTGATTAACTAGGCTTTTGCTTCATCAGTATTACATTTTTTTTCCATTTGTGTATCTTTGAAGTTTACTGCATTGCTGCTATCTTTCTAGTACTACTCTGAATTAGTTTCCTTAATATTCTGTAGCTACTACCCGATTCCTTCCTTCTTTTTATTTTAGTAATGCTGGGCTTACTGTCTGTCTTTGAGTTCCATCACACTGCACTAGCATTTTGCATTAAGGCATCCCTCTAGACCTGGCAATTTTTTTTTTACAGCCCACAAGGTTGCAAATGACACTTAAAGAAGGAAAATTAATAACAAACTAAAGTATGTATCTACCACTGAATTCTCTAAACAAAACAACTTGTGTTAAAATTATGCTGCTGAATAGCGTCCACACTTGCAGGGGCAGTATCTTTATTTTATTTTATCCCACGGTTCCCTCCCCTTCTTTCTCTCTATGCTGTGTAATGCTCCTAGTTCTATTTAGCTGGCATTATGCTGATAATTTGTATCAATGTCCCACTGCTCATAGAACTCATTGCTAATAATTAAATGTTTTGTTATCTTTGTTAGTTATTGCTATTGTATTCCCATTACAAATAGTTCAAGCCCCTACTCTTAAATAAAGTGAGATCATGATAATCCAAACTGTTAAGTGGTTTGCATAACTGTCCTAATCACATTCAGAAACAGTTTGTGTTACACATTATGAGCTGCAGCAAAACCGTTTTAACAGTAAATTATAAGGTCCTCATGCATCACCTAGGTCAGCCAGACTGCAATCTATCTGTAGGGTAGATAGTCATGATACTGACCTGTAGTACACACCAGCACTGATTGTTTCTGTAGGGCATTACTTTGGTGACCTGGTTCTACCCGCTTGAGCTCACTCCCTCCCCTACCCTACCCCCATTATATTCAACTAACCACACCCCCTCCTCATCAGCCACTCATCCTTCCTCACTTCCACTACCTCACTTCCTTCTGAATTACAATTCTTACTTCCAGTCCTCACAACATTGTGCCTAGCATGCCCCTTCTTTTTCATCCAACACTACTCCTGTCCCCTATTGTCCTACTCCTTCTAGCTCTTATACATGCCTCAACAATAAACTCTCAATCTCTCTCTCCTAAAACAAACTCCTTAACTTGTTCCATACTCCCCCAACATAACATTTACTCAGACATAACCACTGCCTACACCATAGTAATCCTATTCTCTATGCTAAAACTCACATCCTCCTCACAAACTTTACCTTACATTATATACCCAACACCCATTACTACTTCCTGCACAACATAATCTCTAAAACTCCTTATATCATACTCCATATTTCTCATACCCTTTCCACCTTTACCCATTCCAGTGACATCCACCCCAACTCTGGCCCTCTATAACTTACTACCTTACAAACACCAGCTTCTCCAAAAACACTAAATCACTTCACTTAACGACTATAAATTTCCAAAGTATCTGTAACAAAATCTCTGAGCTACACACCTGGCTCTCTCAAAACAAAACTGGCATTTTAGCTGCCACAGAAACCTGGTTAAAACTCTCTATTCAGGACTCTGAGCTTCTCCCTCCAAATTTTGGTATAACTAGGTCAGATAGACTAAATAAAAAAGGAGGTGGTGTAGCCATCATTTCCCCATCCCCTTAACCTATCTCGGTTCAAAGATCACATCCCTCAATTCCAAACTGATGAGATCCTGATCGCTTTTCTTGATATCAATTGTTCTAAAAAGCTCTATATAATTGGTATATACATCCCACCTGGAAAGAACATTCCTGTTCTGGAAGATATTCTATGTTGGATACCTTAAACTATAAAAATTGAAACAATAATCCTTGGCGACATGAATATTGATTGGGCCTCTATCTTCTCCAAACAGTCATCCTCCAGCATAAACTTGTTTCACTTCACCCAACCTATTACTACTACTATGAGGTACAATAATAGAACCAATGGTGGATTCACCTTAGACTGGATTATAGTATCAGATCCCTCCAAGGTCATACCTTTTGGCACTATTTCCAACTCCATTTGTGACCACCTTCCTGCTTATACAATTCGAGCCTGCGCATCCATACCAAAAACATAACATCAAACTAGTTCAAATCTTTCAAAATTTAACCCCATCATATTTAATAACATTCTGAAAAATATCAACTGGAGTATCCTCAAATCTGCTCCTTTAGATAACACTCTTCTCTACTTTAACAATTCTTTTCTAACAATATTATATAGCCTAGCACCTTCCAGAACTAAAAGAATCAAAACTAATCATGCCCCCTGGTTAACAAACGCTACTAAAGAAATCATGACTAATTTGGATAAAGCATGGAAACTCTGGCTTAAATCTAACAATACTTGCGACCTTATTCATTATAAGCAGCTCCATAACCAAACTAAAAAACTTGTTTCTAAAGATAAACAACACTACTTCTGGAACCAGCAAATAAATAGAAAAAATAACCCCGACATTTTCTAGTCTTCTATCAATAACCTCAGAACCCTGGCATCAAACTCAACCCCTTTACCCACCCTGACAAACCTCCTGAACAAATGGCAAGTATCTTCAACTCCTACTGTAGTGACACCATTGCCAATATTACTACTACTTTTTCCCTACCCCACTAATAATTCTATTCCTACATCTCCCCCTCCCCACCAACATACTCCAGCTCAGAACTTTCTCCACACTCCAAATAATGTGCACCAGTCTTCTACTGATACTTACACTCCCCCACTAAACAGCATTCAAAAGACTTCTCAACCTCAACTCAATCTCTCTCCTATCCCTACCTCTTACATCAAAAACCTTCTTCTGAATTTAAAGCCATGCTCTAAGTCTGCTGATAGAATTACTGCCAAGTTTCTAAAACTCAATGCTGGCTCAGTGGCCTATCCTATTAGCATCCTGATAAACAGATCTATCCAAGAGTTCCACGTCCCTGGCCACTGGAAAAATAAGCCATCAACCTACTATTTCACAATGGTGCCCCCCCCCCTACCAATATCTCTAATTTTCGACCCATCGCTATAATTTCCCCATCTCTAAAATTCTAGAAAAATGTGTGCAAAAACAACTCTTAGACTACCTTCAAAAATACAAAATTCTCTCCCCTACACAGCACGGGTTCCATCCAAGACATAGCACATCTACTGCACTAATTTCCTTCTTAGACATAGTCAATGAAGCCCATGACTCAGGAAATACTATATCTGCCCTTTTTTTGGACTTATCAAAAGCGTTCAATATCATCTCTTACCCTATCATCCTCTCCCAGCATTCCAGTACAGGTCTATCTCCTCAATCTCTTACTGCAGTGGTGGTGCTGCGGTAGTGTTGTCGCCTCACAGTTAGCCGTTGCCCGTTCGATCCTCAGTTAGAGCGTCTTCTGTGTGGTGACATGCGTGAACAGGCGTTCCTTCGTTGAAGGTTGTGCGTTAGGCCCGGCAAGCCAGCACGTAAAACTCTACTGCCAATCATTAGCAGACCGGAGTTCCACTGTGGCGACCCCTAACCGGGAAAAAGCCGAAAGACACAAACAAACAAACTCCAACAGAGAGCATGCTATTAAATGGTAGAACTCTATTTCCCCTTATATTCATAACCCTACAGGAGTACCCCAAGGCACAATTGTAAGCCCTCTTTTGTTTAACATTTTTATTAATAACCTCTGCCAAACTATCCAGCAGGGTTCTCTAGTCCAGTATGCAGATGAGCCTACTATAGTCTGCTCTGCTCATAACTCAGATATATTAAAGCAATCCACCTAAGCAGAATTTTTCTCTGGGGAAAAATGGCTTCACAAAAATCACCTTTCTTTAAGTCCTAAAAAGACTAAACGTATGGTATTTACTCCTAAGAGAAATTCACCCACTAATAAAGCCAACCTCAAAATCTTTTCTCTTAATCCTACCAAAATTGAGTTAGTAACCCACATTAAATTGTTAGGGGTAATAATCAATGAAAAACTCAAATTTGATCTTCACAGTCAAAACAATATAAGCAAGACTCACAAAAACTGGGGTTACTCTATAGACATAACAAGTTCCTCTCCCTCCCTTCTAAACAAACTTTAGCACTATTTTACCTTTTACCCTATTTAACTTACTGTGCTCCTTTACTAACCAATCTTCAGTCTTCCCTGATAACAAAACTAGAAACATGCTATAACAAGATTGCTAAATATGCCACAAATAGTTGCCACTCTACTCACCACTGTACTGCCCTAAAACAATTACAATGGGAGGAACTCCCCAACTACATTCTCCTCCTTCAGCTCACAACCACACAGAAACTGATTTACAAGTCTCGTGACTGCCCTGCACTCAGCTCCTTATTCATCCTCTACAACCCTGCTAAACCTCTATAATCTCAATACCAATATCTTCTGCCAGTTCATAAACCCAAGCTACCTGCAGGTCAGTTATTGTACTACTGGAGCATTGCCAACATATGGAATAATCTACCTCCTTCTATTAACTTACAAAAATGCCCTTCCAACTTTAAAAATGCACTACACAATCATCTTCTGTCTAAATGGACATATAACTGTTCAATTACACACTTTGCCATTTCCTAACTCTTACCAACTGAACCCTGAAACTGTTTAATCCAGATTTTGCTAGAAAGTTTTTTCTTTTTACTTCCTACCGAACTTTTATAAATTTTACTCCTCTTCCTCCTTCTTAACACACTGCCACTGATCCCCCTTTCTCTTCTTTCCACTTCTCTGTTTTCCTCTTCCTTCTCTCTTCTCTCTTGTAACTGTCTTTAGTATTTTATTATTATTTATTAAAGAACTAAACTGGCTAAAACTCCCACAACTCCTTCACTTTAATCAACTCACCCTCACTCATAAACTTATTAACCACCCCCTTAACATCCCTTCCCTTCAAACTCTTCTACAACCCTATCACTCCACTAGGCCCCTAAGATCAAGCAACAAAAATCAACTCACTGTTATCAAACCCAAAAACTCAGCAGGAGAAGCCATATTTTAATGTACCATATCTAAACTTTGGAACAATCTTCCACCCTCTATAACTACTCTACCTTCCAGCAGCCTTTTCAAGACTCTGCCCAAATTCCACTTAAATATGCACTGACTTTTTCCTCGTTCTAATCCAGACTAACACCCCCACCCTTACCCCCCCCCACATAGACTCTTAACCCAACTATACCACCGCCAATACTAACCACAGTCAGAATTAGCTAGTTGCCTTTACATACTTTAAAATCTTGCCTGACAACGTTGGTACTAATATTATAAACAACAAGAAACTATCTTAACTTGCAACATTTACTGTATATAGTGTTGATAATCAATATCCTGTTAGTGTATTAAAGCCAACAACCTGTAATGTTGTTTACTATTGCTGCAACTTTGTATATCTATTTATCATGTACATGATGTGGAGCTTTTCTCCCTGGGCATCCGCTGAAAAAGGACCTAAACAAATGTAAATAAATAAATAAATAAATTATTTGCTTTTACTTTTCTACCTCTCTTTCTCTCTATCATACTTTTATCTTCCTTCCTTCCCCTTTTGCATTTATAAAGTAACATCCTCTAAGTCTTTCTCAATATGTTATATTCATATATTCTACTTGGCTGTTCTGTTTTAATGCCAAAACTGTACACTTCTCTTGATGTTTATTACACTTTAATCCTGTTTTATTCGTATTTTACTCTGTATTATATCTTGTTATTATTGTCCCTCTGTACTAGGACTATGTTCAATCTTTTTGTATCGTTTCTGTTTTTATCAGGTTTATGTCATGCTACGGAATGTCTATGACATTTTTTTTTTTTTGAAATTTGAAATTTGTATATTTTTTGCAACTCTTTTCTTACATTTGAGCTTTTCTCCCTGGGCCTCCACTGAAAATGGGCTATCCTGGCCCAGTGGGCTTTCCCAGTAAACAAATGCAAATAAATAAATACATGCAGAACAATGCTTTGTAGAAGTGAGAGTTAAGGGAAGGCAGGAACTGAAAAATTTATGTAATGTTGGATTGATGATAACTATACAAAAAGATATCTGATGTGTAATTTTGTAACTAGGAACATATTAATATGGGTTGTTTTCTTTTATATAAATGTATGTTTGCCTATGTCTTAAGTGATAATTCAATACAGGTGTTAAAAAAGGGCTTCTACATACTGGAAAATGAATGCCTCTCAACTGTCCAGTTTTTGGCAGAATTTCCAGATGTTTGCCTCATATTTTTGGGATTTTCCTCATACAATTTTGTTTTTCTGGCAAACTATTAGCAAATCATCAAGGACTGAAGCCAGAAAGTAATGACAGTCATTTTGGTTTCATACTTCATACCCATTTGAAAAGTCATACTAAAGCAAACCTTGTCATTCTGTAAACTTTCTAAGTTTGTAAGAGCAATATTTAAAGATTGTCCCTATTTTTGGGCCCTTGTCCCCCACAATATTTATGGCTTTGTTCAGATTTCTTGCTGTAAGTGGAAGGGTATGGGCAAATTATTTTTTTCCCCCGTAGTACCCTTTTTTTAGGCAGAGTCCTTCTAGTAGACATTCCAGCTTAGCAAATTCATCAATCAAACATTAGACCCATTATAGAGTACAACGCCCCTTTTGGTATGTACCTCACAAGACATCTACAACAACTGGAAAGGCCGCAGAAATACCTCACAAAGAGGATTACCGGCCTCAAACAGATGCCCTACGCAGACCGTCTCAAAAAACTCCAGCTTTACTCCGTCACATATCGCCTACTCAGAGGTGATCTCTGCCTAACATACAATGCTATGTCAAACCCAGAGCTGTTGGACATGCTCCACTTAAAGAAATCCCAATCCCTCCAAGCTACATGCTCTAGGGACCTAAACCTTGTCACCACAATAAACAGAATATGTCGGAGGGATAGATTCCTGTCCCAGAGACTTCCCATACTCTGGAATAAACTACCTATCTATATCAAACAAAGCTCCTCATTAGCAAAATCATTAGAAAAATCTTGATGATTGGATGGGAAATAGAAAATTCACCCCAGGGATCACCTCGTTGGCTCTGCTCGACAGTGGCACAGGAAAATAATTTTCTTGGGTGGCAAAAGCCAGGGTACCTTTTTGGCTGGGCTTGTATAGGCCCCAGGGCCGATAGCCTAGTACCTACCTATGAACCTATGAACCATAATTGGACTACATTAAGATGGCTCTTCTCAGTGCAAAAAGTCTAAAAAAAAAAAACAAAAACAAATGCTTGATCTTGAGGCACCCCTGCATTTGGAACATATCCATGTTTCTGTGGTTAAAAAGACTTGGCTTAAATGTGAAGAAAGCAGTTCTTCCATATATAGGTTTTGCACCTACCATACCTTCAGGCCTGAAAGAAATGTTGGTGGTATGGTATAATAAGTCATTGGAGTATCATAGTTCTTATCTCTCTGAAAATGAGCATCTTTTCCTTATATGTATGCCCATCCCTTTTTTCAATCTATTTTTTAATCAGGCAAACCCACTTTTGGGTTTGGGCAATCCAAGAGCATTGTTTGGTTAAGTGAATTACTCAAATTCACATACTAAGCAAATGGAAGTAGAAAGACTCAAACCCTATGCCCTTTGTTACAAGAAACTGCTTATTAAGAGCTTAGAGCTTTAGTCCACTGCACTAACTGTCAGACCTCAATTCATTTTTTTTTTTCATTTTCTGGTAAATCACTGAGGATTATAGTCAATCGATAGAGTTTCAATTTTTTGTTATTGAAAATGCATGTAAATGCAAAATCTGTTCTGATAACCTTTCAAGTGAATTATGGCAGTCTTCCTCTTATTTGTCTCTGATTTTGTCTCGTATTTGTGCTTTGTCCCATTAATGTCTTTTTTTCTGGTAAATCAGTAATGGTGGTCATCTGGCTTTCATAGCTCTTGGTATTCAGCAATGCATGTCCATACAACACCTGTTGTTCTGTTAACTTTTTAGTGAATTTGCTCTGCCTAGTACTTCAGGCTCTCAATTGTTAATGAACTGCATCCTGAAATTAAAAATACAGGCTATGAATCCTTCCACCTTCATTTCCTGACAGTGTAACTTTAATCAAGTCATTTAACCAGACTGTACTCCTGGTTTGCCAAAGAAAAGGGTCACTTTATGCAGTGGATTTGCCTGGTTAACAAATATTTAACATTTGTTCCGTTTTGGGCCTTTCACTTCCCATTAGTTGGCTTTGCCCAGAATTCTTGAGGGGAATTTTGATCTGTTGCTTTTATAATTTGTGGCTTTCTGACAAAATGTTTTGAATTTCCTTCACTAACTAAAGTAAGACGTGCATTTCAGACTTTGTAGCCATCAGAAAATGCTTGCAAAAGCAAAGCTTGTTATTCTAGCAAGTTTCTATGTATATAAGAGAAATATCTAAAATATATTCCTTATTCTGGGTCTTCATCTCTGAATCTGAAGTTAAGAGGTTGAGAGGCCTGATGGGCATTTCAATGGATTGCACTGTATGGTTCTGAAAGCAGCAGGCTGAGATATATTTCTGGATTGTTATTTATAAATGTATTCATTCAATTAATCTCAAACAGATATCTGAGGTTTACAGTCACACAAGGGGCTATAACTAATAGCTGAGTGTGTGTGTGTGTGTGTGTGTGTGTGTGTGTGTGTGTGTGTGTGTGTGTGTGTGTGTGTGTGTGTGTGTGTGTGTGTACGTACACAGGGCATAGTTCTCTGCTGACCCTCATTTCTTTCTCATATCTGTGGTCCATTCCTCATAACATCTTTAGCTTTTTGATAAAGTGTTGATATCTGTAGTTACTAAATAATGACAAACGTAAGTTTTAGACTTCATACCCTTCAGAAAATGCTTGGTAATATAAAACTGCTATACTAGCAACCAATATTTTCAACTTTCTTCCAGATTCAGGGTCTTTGTCTCTGATTCTTGAGCTAACTGTTTAGGAGGACACCAGGGTGCAATGGGTTTCACTGTATGATTCTCACAACATTGAGCCAAAATATACTTTTATATCATTATCTGTATATTTCTTTATTCATTTGATTGAAGAAAAACCATGAGATGTACACATTCATACAAGAGTCTGTAGAGTGTGTGTGTGTGTGTGTGTGTGTGTGTGTGTGTGTGTGTGTGTGTGTGTGTGTGTGTGTTTGTGTATAAAACAGCTGGTTCATGCATTCCAGGGTAGTTATGGTGTAAAGGAACGAACCAATTGAAGTATACAGCAGTCTATCATATGAGCAATGTTCTTTGGTACGATCCCTGGTTTCCTTGTTTTGTTGACTGCTGACAGGGTGTTTATTATTTGGTTGTGAATAAACTGGACAGCATGGCATTCGTGTGTTGATTGTTAACATTGTTACCATTTTAACTATGGATATGAAGTGTGACTTTGAGCAAGTCTCTTAACCAGACAGTTTTTTAAGCAATTGGGAATTCAGGCTAAGTTCATTAATGGTTTCCTGAACTGCATGCCTAGTAATTAACTATTAACAACTGAGTTTTTTGCCAGCCATATCCTATTACATAGAAGATCAATTCCAGGAAACATTATGGCAGTATCATCAGCACACCATTTTAATGCAACATAGGCCATTTATTCAAGAGCAGCAGGCACTGCGTTTTTAGATGAAGCACTGAAATGCAACATTGTTTGCCAACAACAACATCTGCATTAGAAACAATTCTCTTTAATGTGGAACTATTCAGATGATTGTTACTTCTGCAGAGATTCTGCATGTTGGCTTAGCATATGTTATCAGATGGATATATTTATATGCTGTCATCATAAATACTAATATTTAAATTGTGCTACACATGGCTGAATCTTATGGTGTGATGTTAGTTAAGTTTATACAGTTCATGCAGTTCATCCAAAGCTACCAATAATATACATGTAATGTATTTCTTTAATAGGATCATAGAATTTCACTAAGTATCAATGCGGAGGTCATTTTAAGCCTAGCCATTTCATCCCAATGTAATACCATCAAAATGCTAGTCAGTACCAAAGATTGCATTTAGTGATGACTGCCCATGTCCAGGAAGATTGTGGGTGCAATTCCTGGTAAGAATTTATGGTGCTCCATCGACTCATCCAGGTTTCTCTTGAATAGTGTCATAGAGGTGCTCTGTTTCACATGAATTGGTAGCCTGTTCCAAAGATGTGGCAATCACTGGGAGATAAATCAAAAGCATGTCCTATTTAAGTAACAGGTCATACTTAAGTCCCTCTAATGAGTATCCGTATTCCTGTTTGATTTACTGATATGCAACAACTTCATTAGGTTTGGGTCTTGGATTGCTCTGTAGGTCAGGCATTAGTCTCCCCTAAGAAGTCTATATGACATAGACTATAGTAACAGGGGACTTTAATCAGTCTGTGTAAGGCACATGCTGGAGCCCCTTGATCTTCTTTGTTAGAAACCTTTGAGGTCTCTCCAGTTGCTGCAGGTGCTTTGTGCAGTACATGCCGAATGATGCGTTATACTCAATTATGGGCCGGATTAGAGACGAGTATAGAGGGGTTATAACCTCTTTTGCTCTCGAGCCGATACCTTTACAAATTAAGTGCGCTATGTAGAAAGCCTTCCTTACTAAAGTAGACACATGGTGGTCGAAGTTAAGGTTGCAGTCAACTTGTGGTCGCAGGTCCCTTACCATTCCATAGTGTGCACAGTCTGCAAAGTGGCTATGTAGCTGCTGGTGGCAGTGGGGAACTATCAGTGAATGAAAGTACCTTGTGCTTTTATCATTTTTTTCATTTTTAACTGAATATTTTTATTAACAAATCATTAATTACATTAAAATTTCAAAGTATCCTAACGTGTATAGATATTTTCATATACTATACCTACAAGTTAACTATTTTACAGTATATACACAATGTGCATAGGTTCATAGGTTCATAGGTAGGTACTAGGCTATTGGCTCTAGGGCCTGTACAAGCCTAGCCAAAAAGGTACCCTGGCTTTCGCATACAGCATAGACAGATAATAATCAATGCAGGCAAACAATGAAAAAAGAGACTGCCAAAAGTCCGGTGAACACTCCGTATGCAGGTTGGCAATCTAAACAAGTTATAATAAAAGGTAACCCAAACGGAGTGAAGCAGGAAACCAAGTAAAGCAGATCCAAATTTAATTCAAGGGTGTCCAGACAAAATATAAGCGCTTTCGCTTAAACAGCTTCTTCAGATATATAGTAACATCACCCATAAGCCAAGGCAAGTATTTATACAATTTAAAAATGACAACTAAACCAATCACTTGGTTCAATTAATTAAGAGTTAAAATTGCATAGTACACAATAAAAGCTCTACACACACATATATATTTATACAATTCCGATCTAGAAAATGAATGCATAAATAAGAGAATCTCTAAAAACCAAATATATGTAAAAAATAGACTTGTAGTTCACAATCCTGAAACGCTAACGCGTGGACTCTTTTGCTTAGACTTGACACAGCTCATTTATTATTCCTAGGTCTCTTAAGAAGTGGCTTAATGGATGCTCATTCGTTCAATCCCATGCCTCTATCTGCTCTCAATTTAACTATCCAGTTACTTTCTATACTTTCTGTGTAATTCCTAATGTCACCTTCACGCACATTGGGGGTGACAACTGCTAAAGCTTTGAATAAAAAACTATGCGTATTGCCATATTGAACTATATGTTTAGCTAAAGCATTATGATCTGAGCCCTTCTTAATATGGTAAATATGCTCGCGTATCCTATCCCTAAATTGTCTATGAATGAGATGAATTCTTCAGCTTGGGGAGAGACATCTGATTTCTATTTTCTTATAATGGCCTTTCTTGCAACAGCTAATACAGGCCATAAAAGGTAGTGCTGGTATTTTTCAGTGTTTGGTATTGCATTGTTAAAGAGAATCAAGTCTTTTGAAATTGAGCATTTCTAAGTCCAAATTTCTTGCAACAAATTATTAACTTTTTGTCACTAAGATAACAAACAAGAACAATTGTACATAACATGAGTCCAATTTGCTCCACAATTTTTTACACCTCCAATAACAAAATGTAAGTGCCACAGATTAAATCTTACATAAATCTTACACAACGTCATACAATACAATACAAAACAGCAAATTCATAATATCATGTAAACATACAAAAACAAGATGCCACACAGTATAACACAAAACAGGTCATTTTAAATATCACATAAACATATAACATTAGTATATAATGAAAAAAAACAGAAATTAAATTATATTCCAGAGAGTTATATTTCAGTTTTACTAAGCATCAGTGATAATATTAAAAATTTCCATTAGGATACTAGGGAGGTACAACAGAATATATGTAGGGCATTAATTGTAAAACAACTTCATCCAGGAAATTAAATAAGCAAACAAACAAGTAAACAAATACATAAACAAATAGTGCTATATTTAATACAGTAGACTATGAGACTAAGAGCAGAAAACTGACATTGATAGCAAATCTGATCGACAAATGTAGCATGATAGGCTGTTGTTTGTCACTGAAAAGAGCTGTAGAAATTTCACTCCTATTGCAACTTCATCAATAGTAAAATAGTATTCCTATGGAAACATTGCATTTTGTGATGAAAGAGTGCTTATCAGATAATTAGGATAAAATTATTTCTTTTATCTTACAGTACTGGGACAAGATAAGACTTCTTACCCAATTAATCTTGTAATATCTTAAATACAAACCTTTCAGGCAGAGAAGTTATTTATAACTTATAATTGATGACCAATTACTCAGCCAAGCCTGCTGTATAAAAATTCATACAGGTATGCTGCTACTGTATAATTATGTACCGCAACATCCTATGACATATAATTCTTGTTGTTTATTGCCTGAAATACTTTATAATTACCAGCTTAAAACAAATATGTTTGTGCACAGGGATTTATTAGTAGTAACAAAAGAAAAGGACACAAAACAAAAATCAACAAAGGTTATGACGAATGTTGTTAGTTACGGGTCTATATTAGTTCGCCGGAAGTTATTTTCAGTGAGCACCTCTTCGTCGACACATATTCAGCGAAAATCACTTCCATGGTGCTCTGAATTTTCCAAGGGCAATGAAGTAGTTGGCCAACTATACAACTTTGCCTTTTTCCCCACTGTAGTGTAATCTCGGAGTTGGTATATATAGTTAGGGTGGGAGGTGAACTCTCCCATTTGGGTGGGTTTGATTTAGTTAGTTATGGGTTTTGTTGTGCTGCAGGGCAATTGTTTCATTGCCCATGAAAAATTCAGCGAATTGCAGAAGTGATTTTCACTGAATATGTGTCAATGAAGTGGTGTTCACTGAAAATAACATTTGGCAAGCTAATATAGACCCCTCAGGTACATGTAGACCAGGATTCATAGACAAGACTACACAGCACTAGTCCTCAAGGCCATTGCTACAAGAACTGTTACAGAGTTAATCGGACATGTTTTAGGCTTTGAATAGGGATAGCAGTCCTAGAAAAGGATGACATAATTAAAGTCAGGTGTAATGGTAACTGGATAAACAGCGCTAAGCAGCCCCTATAGCAGGAAAAGTGGCACAGTAGGGACTGACATGATGGATATCCTAACCAAGGCAGGCTAGCCTGGCCATGTCAATGCATGCACTTGTGTGCAGTGTAGCACCACACAGGTACATCTCATGCTCATCTGGCACTAGAATAGCGGCATACAGCCACCAGACAGAATAATAAGGCTGTGAAGAGCAATGTGCCTTGGTTGTCATATAAATGGGTATGAAATGGGGTAGACATGAAAGAAGGAGGGGGAGAACACTAAGCAGAAATAAACACACGACGGTAACCACAAGGTATGAACAATAAGGAGAAGAAAGGGCAATTTGTAGGGAATAAGCCCTTTTTGTAAGATTTACAAACAAACTGGTAGCTGGACAGGTAATGAGGGATGACTATGGATAGGACAGAGGAAGCAAGGCAGGTAAACAAGGGAAAAAGAGACAGAGAATGCAGGCAGGAATCATATGCACAGAAAAATGGGGAAGAGTGAATAGACATACATACAGAAGGTTAAAAAGTGGTGATTTAGAGAGTTTGCAAACAAACAGGGAATGCAGAATGGCACACAAGTAAGGGAAAAACAGGGAAAAGACAAGATGGGGTCTTGGCACAGTGGGATCCTAGGCTGGTTAAGTGGCAAGAATCCCAGGCATCATCTACCTCAGTGGTTAATACTACAAACTGGTTTCTCTCCAGACAGTCAAATGGGCAGTTCCTGCCAGACATAGAACTTCACTAGGCACTCCAAAATGCACTAAGGCAGGCATCCAGTTATGATGCCTTTGGTAGCCACCAGCATCTACAACTAATGTCAGGAGACCATAATGTCAGGAAACCTGAGTAGACCCCTCTGGTCCACTTTCAGAAGAGCAGCCTTCTCCATCCTATTCAAAAGCAAACGTAGAAGACACCAGTGATCCTTTCATATCACCCCACACACACACACACACACACACACACACACACACACACACACACACACACACACATATACACACACACACACTCTGAGAGACAGACCTGGTGGCCACTGCTGAACAAGACCCAGAGGTAGGGGCATCAAATAGTGCAGACTGAGATGACCACAGAGCCTTCTCCTCTTCCACAACTGGACCTTCAGAAGGATAAAACTTTGGGAAAAGTACATAATAATAGTTGTACAGTTGACTGGCACATACATCATACACACCTGCTACCAGGAAACATGGTCCCACCCTATGTAGCAACTAGCAATATTCAGCTGTTGCTCCTCCACTGTTGGAAGAGAAAGTATGTACTCATAAGTCTACAGGTACAACAGAAGACGGTAGAAGAGGATGTCAATGAAATGCTCTTACAGTAGATTTCAGGGTCTCTTTCCTGAACCTCTGTCTTCTACTGATGAAACAGGTCAAGGTAGCGCTGCTTCAGGTCATTGTACTTTTGTGAAATATTCATTACAAACAGATGATGCCCGATGCATCCCGCACTATTCCAGCAGCTTTGTGCCAGGCATCTACCATCTACACCAAGCCATCTTAACTGAAGTTTCTGTGCAGAAAAAAAAAAGAAAGTTCTGCTCTTTTTAATGCACCACACTGAAATCCTACATTCCACCATACCTGAAATATCCATAACTATTCACTCAGGTCTACTCAAAGAGCAAAATGGTATTCCCATTTTTCACAAATGCACATTTCTGAATCACATGTCTTGCAAATGAGCACTGCACCAAGTGTTAGCACATGGCCTTAATTGCACACCTCTGCACTACAGGCACACTCATGAAAATGCAAACGCTTACTGGTCTCATGCTTGGTGGTCACTATGCTGTGTGGGCTAGTGATGACATGATGTATCATATTGCACACTGGCAGCAGTGTTGCTAACTAGCTTCATTATCATGGCTGTCACATTAATTTACTTTTTTTATTTTATTTATTTATTTTTATTTTACATTTGTTTACTGGGATAGTCCGACTGGACACATGTCCATTTACAACGGAGGCCCAGGGAGAAAAGCTCCACATTCAGTACAGAAAAACAAATAGTTGAACAGTTTGATAATAATATGATCATCTATACAGAAGCAAAAAATTTACAATAGATAAAAATAGAACTTTTGATACAAAACAAAATTTGACACTAGATAAAAAAATACAACCTCCGATACAGAAACAGAAATTGACACTAGATAAGCATTATAACTGACTATAGAGACAGGCAGAGACTACTTATAGAAATTAATTACTGTAAGTTTAGCATGAGCTAGTATAACTATTAGAAACTTGAGCAGAAAATATAATTCCTGATACTGCAGAAAAATTACAGTAGGTACAATTAGATATGAAGCTATCTGGGGTGGTAGAAACAGTGAAGATTAGGTAATGCATGGACATAGCCAGGAATTCATTAAATGTGATTTAAGTAAGTTTTTGAAGAGTGTAATAGTGGAGGCAGAAGATAAAGCAGGGGGAAAGTTATTCCAGGATTTAGCTACGTTATATGAGAATAGTGCTTATATTTTGTAAAGAACCACTCAGTACTATACAACTGTGAAATACAGGAATTCATTGCAGATTCCGAACAACTGGAGGTTCACATTGTTAAGAAGGAGTCTTGTGTGGTAATATACCTCAGCAAGAGCAATAGACCCTACTGACAATGAGGCATATGCCATGAGGTTTGTGTAAGGGGTAACCCATTCCAGTGACATGGCACTTCACCATCTGCCTCTGGCTACGGGGGTGGCAAACTGTGTGAGTCAGAATCCTTGCAAAGGACATGCCACAAGGGTTATGAAGTTCAACCGCAATATGTTGAGGCATGGCTACAGTATGTACATGGGGGAATGATGTGTGACACTCTAACAGCAGCTAATAATGGGGCACATAAATGGGGAGAGGCTGTGACCATGACTACAGTACACAAATGTGTAAAGAGGTCTGTCTACAACACTAACTGCAACTGATAACTAATGACGGTGGCTGTGGCCATGACTACACTATGCAAATGGAAAGCAGCCTGTACATACTAACTGCAGCTGATATCCAAATACATAAAGGAGGATGGCTGTGGCATTGCCAACACTATGCAAATAGGGGTGGAGTCTGTGCACAGTGCAAACTCCAGCTGATAACCAAGTATTTAAAGGAGGGTGGCATTGGCCATGGCTATGTCATGCAAATGGGGTGGAGCCTGTGCACCATGGTAACTGTAACTAATAACCAAGTATATAAAGAAGGATGGCTGAGACCATGTCTGCACTCTGCTAATGGGCAGGAGCCTGTGCACAATGCTAACTGCAGCTGATAACCACATACATAAAGGACAGTGGCTGTTGCCATACGTTTGTGCATCCCACATCATTCCATACACATAACTGACTGACATGTCTTACCCACAGGTGTAGTGTGCTGGCATGGTCACCACCAAGAGGCAGTGCCTGAAAAGTTTCACTATCAAGGAGAATGAAGAGTTGCTGCAAGCCTCCTGAATATGTAGCATGCACCTCCTAGGCAAAGGTACCACAGAGAAGCATTTTCAGGAACAGATTTGGCAGGCATCAGTGTAGGATGTGAATGCTGTAGGTGGCCATATTAGGCCTCGACAAAAGGTGTAACTACAGATTACTTATATGATTCATCATGCAAAGATAGATCCACCACAGATGTTAAATGAAGCAGCAATACACTTTTAAAATGCCTCTCCTGTACTCTGAAATTGGTCAAAGAGAGAGAAAATGAAGATTTTTATTTAAACAAAAAATGTTGTTGCACTTAGTATTCAATAGAATTATGAGTTGAAAAATTTCTGGCTCTTCTAGCACAAAAAGCCTTAATAAGATCACATTAATCATTCATGTTCTTTTTCTGAGATCCAAGAAGTATATATATATATATATATATATATATATATATATATATATATATATGTGTGTGTGTGTGTGTGTGTGTGTGTGTTCGTGTGTGTGTATATAATGCACATATAGATATCTAAATATATATATATATATATATATATATATATATATATATATATATATAAACTCACAAGGGAATTGCATGAGACAAAACTCTGGACATTCTGTGAAAATCTGGACAGTTGTGGGTTATTATGTCACTTACATTCCACATATGTTCACAGCAAAACCAGATAAATGCACCAAAAATTCCTGCACATGCCGGGATTCATAAAGGTTACAACTAAGTATACACTTACTGTACTCTTAGCGTAGCCTTTCTGTATGAATAGACACCACAAGCAATGACAGGGATGTTCATGAGTACAGAAAGTGTACACTTAGAGGTAACCTTTATGAATCCCACATAAAACCAGAGTAAGCTAATTTCACTATGCATCCCACAGCTTCACCAATACAAATACAAAACAACAGTCATCTCTCCCCCAGTCACATGATTATGATGCAACAAAACATTTGCATTTAAAAAAAATATTACTACAAATGAAGTCAACAACCAAGTGTATATAATCTCAAAAGCATATCCTCAAAAATATGTATATTTGGATTCTCTCAAGAATTTTACTTAACTGAGTAGCTGATTAGGAGAAGGGGGAAAAGAAAAGTTAAACAACTTGCTTTTTTGTCTGAATAAAAACTACTTTTTGACAGTCTGCAGTGTGCTAGAATCTTCATATGTGCATAGATAGATAGACAGACAGATAGATAGATAGATAGATAGATAGATAGATAGATAGACAGACAGATAGAGACATATATACATACGTATATGGGAGTGGTGTTAAATACCAAAAGTCATTAATATCAACCTCTGTTTTGTCAACACTTTGGGTCAACAAAACAAATGGATGACAGGGGTTCAAGAATGGCAATCCCTGGGGTTGAGGAATATGCCCTTTCCCAAAGGACTGGGAGATCTCAGTCGGAATAAATAATTAGCAGAGTTGTGGGGACCCGTTTTTCACTTTGCATGCTTCAAGGTTAATCCTTGCTGAATGCACATTAGCATGTTGACGTTTTTGTTGCCGACATTAACGTGATAATATTTGAGTCATTGATATTTTGGCCATTCAATATTAAATACTAAACTATACATAGATTTATAGCTTCACAGGTTTATACTAGACTAAACACCACTGGAGCCTTTATAAGCCTAGCCATACAACTCAAGTGTATCCTACAAGTTATTGTGCCTTAGAGGTTTTTAAGCGGTGTATGCTAGTTATGTCATGATATAACAGCTGCCATTGTACACGAGAGACATAAGTGTCAGACAAGGGGTAAACTTCCAGTATCCCATCCAAAGCTCCAGGGTTGCTCTTAAACATGGTTAGGCAAGGACTCTGCTTCACATGGATTTCGGGAAGCCTATTCCAGAGAATGGGGATTATCTAAGATAAGTAACTATCCCTCCAACATGTCATATTTAATTTGCAAGTAAAGTTGAAATCCTTAGATCTAGTAGTTCTGGTGCTGTTCGTTTTGCACATATGCAAAAGGTCCATCAGAGGGGGATCAAAGGATGCCTTATATGCCAGATATAAATTACCTGTCAGCAGTCTGTAGGAAATGAAGTACAGAGTTAATGTTGTGAGGTAGTCTGCAAAGGACATTGTGTTTACGCCCTGTATTCTTTTTGTGAGGAGCATCTGTGGACTTGCCACTTGCTGCATTTGCCTGGTCAGGTATATACCCAAGGGGGCATTATACTCAATGATGTGCCAGATGATGGTTGATTACAGTGGAACAATTAATTATCTGGACCTACATGCTATGTCCTTACTTATAACTTGAGTGACATAGCATGATTTTCTTACAACCTTAAACAGTTGTTGGCTGAATTCCAGATTACTATCAACAAGAGTCCCCAAATCCCTGCGTACTTTGTCTACTTTTGGAGATGTTTAATCAATGAGATAGTTGCTCTGGATAGGAAACTTCCCAAGAGGTACTAAATAATATTTCTTGGCATTGACTTTTAAGCCGTGGCTTTGGCACAAGTCATTTGTTTGTGCTAGACCTTCCTGTAAGAAGTTAGCATCTTGGGGGGGGGGTTATGATTGCTCTTAGCTTGTAATAATCTGCAGACTTGGTAATCCAGAGGCCCTCAGACATTGGCCTTGACTTCCCAAAACAGATGCCAAACAGGAATGGACCCAGCTCAGAGCCCTGGGGTATTCCACTGATAACCAGGCTCTTTGTGGAGGTGGTCTCTCCAGTCCTAACTTCCTGGGTCCTGTCTGTGAGCCAGCTGGCAATCCAGCAAGTTACATATGGGGTTTATGCCTAATTCCCTGAGTTTGTTTGCAATGCCTGAGTGGGGTATTGTATCAAATGCCTTAACTAGACCAAGGCAGGTGGCAGTATGCATCTTTTTGCCCTCATACATCGCCTTGGTGACTTTCTCAAAGAAGTTCACTAGATTAATTAGGCATGACCTGCCTTTGATGACACCACACTGGGTTGGGTGAAATGTCTGAAGGCTTCCTATGTCATTGTTAATCATTTCCATGATAATTCTTTCCATGTATTTGCATATGAGATGAGTAAGACTAATGGGTCTGTAGTTCCCGGGATGCATTCATGGTCTGCCCTTGTGCAGAGATATTACAGTTGCAGTCTTCCTTTCTCATGGCATGAAGCATGTGTGAAGGCTTTAGTTGAATAGTGACACCAGTTGCCCTGAAAGGTCATGGTTTGTGCTGTTCAAGAGGAATCCTAGGATATTATCAGGGCCCATCAAAGCTGGATTCTTGGCCTTAGATATTACATCTGAGATGTGCTCCCTATTGAAAGTTGGAGGGATTATGTTAGATGGTATTTCCTGGGTGGTGACTGGAGAAGAGAATGGGATAAAGTTAGAGCTGAATTTTGTCAGCCAGAAGATTTGCTAATCTCCCAGTTATGTGAACATGGCTCCATTTACCAACAGTTTGGCACGCTGTTGTGTGACTCTTGTGATTTTTGACCATTGCTAAAGAAGGCCTTACAGTTGTCTTTGGCCTGGGATGCTATAGTTATCTCAAAATGTGCTTAGCTAGACTTAATTAGTCTATTTAGTTTAATGAGAGAGTTTTTCTATCTTTTTTCGTTCTACACTTCCTTATTTTAGCTATTATTTTTTTTTCTTTTGTTGTTCAACCTGTTTACTTTTGGATTCCACCAGGGTGGTTTGTTTTTGAAGTTAATTTTGGGCATACATCTGGTAGGCACAGCAGCCACCTCTATGCAATCACTGATATGGTTGTACAGAGCTTCTGTGAATAATTCTGCAAAAGCTGTTGTGTTATCTATGTTTGGAGGGGCTTGAAAGTTTGACAGGTTATCACTTAATAGAAGGTGTTTGCCTTAAAGTAGTTTCTATTAAAGGGTTTGCTGGGTTTACAAAATGGATTCTTATAAACACTGGGTTACCCAAAGCAAGATTCATACCCTTAGACCAATAAGTCATACATATGGTTACAGCTCAAAATATCAAAAGCGCATTTGCCTGAAAAGCTTTTGGGGATGTGAAAAAAAAATGAAAGCACGAAATATAAAAAGCGCTGTGACAAAAGCAGATACTGCCAGCCCAGCTATCTGGAGTTTTGTAAATAATTATATGTCATTTGTGAATATTAACATGATTAATATAGACGTGTAACAAAAGGGAGATACTGCCAGCACAGCTGTCTGGAATTTTGTAAATGGTTATGTGTTATTTGTGAATACCAACATGATTCATATATGGGGTAGGAGGCTGGCATAATGGCTAAGGTGTTTACCTTACAAACCCAAGGTGCAGGATTTGATTCTCACATGGGGTAATTGGCTAGGCTGAAAATGGCCCACAAGGGCAGTTAGCCTAGTACTAATCTATGAACCTATGCTTGTGTTATGAATGTATTAGAACTGCATGTTATATAAGATGGTTTGTACAGACGTGTGCTGAACAGATATGTTATAAAGTACTCAGCTTAGAGATGTGTCCACAGTGTACCCTACTGGAAAAGAACAGAAATATGTACATAAACTATTATAAACATGTAAATGTATATATTTTAACAGTGGAAACTGGAACACAGAGGGTTAACTTGCAAAACCTCAGAAAAATAGTTGAAATTAAATTATTTTATAACTGCACCATAAATGATGGTTTTAATGCAGCAAGGAGACAGGATGTCTAAAACTAGGGAGCCTTCTGCATTGTCTTGTAAGTGTTTTATTGCTTTATTTCTTCCAGCAGATGCACAGGGAGATGCTAAATGCTGGCAGTTTCTAGCAATGGGGGTTTAGCTTGGGAATTAAAGTCAGATGACAAGAAGTGATGTCATCCTGCAAGCTAACCCAGCAGTAATATCTGGGATATTAATTTAAGAACTCTCTGAGAGAGACAGGGGCATTTTGTATTTTGTCTTTGACCTGACAGCGTCAACTAAAAGATCCACTCACTACATCTGTCTTGCCTGGCTCTGTAAGTAAGTTAACTAGAGTACAGTAATTTTTCTTAGATACAGAGAGGAATATAGTGAAGAATACCTTAGATGTTTTCTGTGTTTATTTGAGACTGTCCTGCAATGATGTTTTAAATATTTCCTGTGATTTTGAACTCTGATGTAACTGTGATTATTTACTGAGTAGTTTCTTTTCTTTTATTATTTACTATTAAATATATTTAAACTTTTCATTGTGGCTGATATTTGTGGGACATATTTTAAGTTCTGGGAGTACTTGCATATTTATTTGGTGGCACTGTGTGGGCCACTCCTAACAGCCTTATTCTTGGTCAAACTACAATTTGGATTAATAGTAACATTACACAGAAATAAAGGAAACTATTTGTTAAGGGCCTTAAAGTAGCTGATCAAGACCTTATAGTCTGGGTAAAAGGGGGCATAGCTAGTAAACCTGTGCCAGCCTTTCCCAGGTGTGTGTGTGTGTGTGTGTGTGTGTGTGTGTGTGTGTGTGTGTGTGTGTGTGTGTGTGTGTGTGTGTGTGTGTGTGTGTGTGTGTGTGTGTGTGTGTGTGTGTGTGTGTGTGTGTGTGTGTGTGTGTGTGTGTGTTTGTGTGTGTGTGTATGTGTGTGTGTGTGTGTCTGTGTAAATCAAACCTCAAAGAATGAGTGTGTCAGCTACTTGAGCAAGGACACAAAGCACTGGTTAGACAGTGAGTGTGCTGGAGGTCTTGGCTTGGCCACTCAGCTGAGATCTCAACTCTATAGCTGTGCCAGTGGGGATTCTTATTGGGGATCTGGAGAAAGAGGGAATAACCAGTCCCAGACTGACTGCGGTCTCTGTTTGCTCTTAAGGGAAATTCCACTTTACTGTGTGTGTACTTGTCATCCTCCCAGTGTGTACATCCCCCACTGTTGCCAGTGGTGAAGATTGAGGCTCTTTGATTACTGGGCCAGTGGTGGGGTGTCACATATTAATTGGTTGGCAGTGGTGGGATATCCACATAGTAGGATTCAGTGGTGTGGATATTGAATTCCTGTAGCATGTAAACAGTGGTCACTAAGTAAGGTGTTTGTACTCTCAATCAGCCACACAGTGAACATTCAGAGTTTCATAACACAATACTTCTATTGTTTGTTAGCTTAGTTAGTCAGGGAGAGCAGGCAAGGATGTCAGCAGAGGAGTATAGCAAGTTGACAAGGAGCTGGTTGGCTGAGATGTGCCAAACCAAAAGACTGGGGCATGCCAACCTGACTAAAGCAGAGATGATTGTGGCCTTAGTCACAGCTACATCACAGACCAGAAACCAGGAGGACAATCAGGCTGGACTTTGGGAGGTACAGCTCTCAGAAAATGGACAGTTCAACCTTTCTACACAGGGCTTAAAAATCCATCTGGAGTTAAAGAGACTTGAATTGGAGGCCAAACACTTGGAAATAGAAGCAGCAGAGAGACTGAGATGTCTGGAAGCTGAGGAGAATGAGAGGCAGAGACAACATGAAAAGGAGATGCTGACTCTTCTCTAGGGTTATGAAAGCAATGGGGAAGGGAGTAACCAAACCCCAGAAGCAACAAGGTAGTAAATTTCTTCCACAATTTACAGAAGGGGATAATTTTGATAGTTTTATTCATATGTTTAAAAGGATATGTAAACAGTATAATGTTGACCAAGGGCTCTAGGTATGGTTCCTGACCCCCTTACTCCACGGTACAGCTGTAACTGCTATTTTTAAATTGTCTGATACTGATTGCTTAAATTATAATACTGTTAAAATTTGTCTGTTAGAGTGCTTTAAGTTAACACCTGAAGCTTAACAGGAAAAGGTTTTGTGAGCATAGACGCAAGGCAGATGAAAGTGTGTGTGAATATATTGCTGAGTTAAGCACTTATTTTCATCAATGGGTGAGTGGGTGTCAGGCCACCACTTTTGAAGGGCTGGCAGACCTTTTGGTGAGGGAGCGAGCCCTTAGCACTTTGTCTGAGGATATGAGAATCTGGTTAGCAGATAGGCAATGCAATACTGCAGATGAGTTGGGGAAGAAGTGAGACCTATACCTAGCAAGCAGGGCATCACTGCACAGGAAAGGGATACCCAGTGCTGCTTATGGGTATAAAGGAACCCATGGTGGGCAGCCTAAACTGCCCCAACAGAGTCTGCCTGTAGCAGGGGAGGCAACTAGTCCAAATACACATCCAGGACCAAGGGTTAAATGTTTTAAATGCAACCAGTGGAGCCATGTAACATATAGATGTCCACAGAGGTAAGGTGGGGAACAAAAGGTGGGAGAGCCAGTAAGTGGGAATGACAGAATGCCAGCAGTAAGTTTTCTGGAGACAACAAGTGTACCAAACTACCACAAGAGGTTATTTCCTATCTTAGTAAATGGGAAACAGGCCAGTGCTAAGAGAGACACAGCCTCTGACTTAACCATTGTGAAGTCTGCAATGGTTAAAGAGGAGCACTACTTGCTTGGGCAGTCTACTCCAGTCAGAGATTTAGGAGGGACCCCATTCCAAATACCTTTGTCTAGGGTTCACCTTGACTGGGAGGGTGGAAAAGGAAGCCAGCCAATAGATGTGTTTCAGGATATCACTGCAGTTGTCCTGATAGGGAATGATTTTGATAATGCAATACCTTGTGTGTATGCAGTGTCATCTAGTCAAGCTTGGAGACAAGCATGTGGGTCTGGTAGCCTAGGGGGGACCCAGACAGACCGCAGACTTGAAGCCAGGATTGGTGTGGTGGTTAATTCAGGGAGGGAGCTACCCTGTAGCAGTGAGACTGAAGGTGAGCCACAGCTGCTTTTGGGTACTGATGTTCCCTTGGACAGAGTGACTGCAAGGGCAGAGGTGAGTAGTAGTATCCAGGCTGACAGTAAGGCACTGCTGTCAGAGGATACCACACTTCCTGTGGAAGGGGAGCTGAGAAGGGTTACAAAGAGAGATTTGAGACAGGCTCAGCTCTCAGACCCTACATTACAAGGCCTGAGAGAGGTAGCTAGTGAGGCACCTGATTTCCAAGGGATGGGAGAATCTGTATACTGGGACAAAGGGTTACTGTATAGAGAGTGGACCCCTGAGGGAAGGCTAGAGGGTGAGAGAATACAGCAGTTGGTAGTGTCTAGAGCCTACCATCTGGCACTTCTAGCCATAGCCTGTGACATTCCCTTTGCATGTCATATGGACATAAAGCATACAAAGAGACATATTATTCAAATTTTTTATTGTCCTGGGATTTTCAGGAATGTAACAGGGTGCTGTAGGAACTGTGAGCAGTGCCAAAAAGTAGGCAAGGCAGGGGACAAGGTCAAAGCTCCTTTGATGCCTTTGCCTGTGAGTGAGGAGCCATTCCAGAGGGTAGCTATGGATATTGTGGGGCCTCTGAGTACCCCAAGTTCCACAGGGAAAGAGTATATCCTAGTGGTAGTAGATTATGCTACCAGATACCCTGAAGTGGTGGCTTTGTCTCCATTAAGGCAGAAAAGGTGGAAAATGCTTTGTTAGAAATTTTCAGCAGCATAGGTTTCCCAGAAGAAATACTAACTTGCAGAGGTGCCAATTTCATGTCAGACCTGCTGGCTTGTCTGTGGAAGCACTGTTGGGTGAAGCACCTAAAAAACACCCCCTACCATCCCCAGACTAATGGTCTTGTTGAGAGGTTAAACTCTACATTGAAGACCATGTTGTGGGCATTTGCAGACCAGTTTAAGAGTGAGTGGGACAAATATTTGCCCCATCTGTTGTTTGCTTACAGGGAGGTGCCCCAGGAATCCGCAGGCTTTTCACCCTTTGAGTTACTGTATGTACATAGGGGTGAGAGAACCTCTTGATTTGATTCATGATGAGTGGGAGGGTGCGTGTAAATCTCATAAGAAGTCTGTTGTGACATATGTCCTAAATCTCAGCACAAGGTTCAGGGAACTCATGGGCTTGGCCCAGCAGAACCTGGCAGAAGCTGAACAGCAGAAAAAGGTCTGGTATGACAGGAATGCTCGAGCTAGAGAGTATGCTGCAGGGCAGCAGGTAATGGTTCACATTTCTGTCAGACACAATAAGTTACAGGCAGCTTGGGAGGGACTATTCAAAGTGGTAAGGAAGGTCAGTGATGTTAACTACATGGTAGAACTGCTAGGCAGGAGGCAGGGGCACAAACTGTACCATGTTAACATGATGAAACCTTACCATGACAGGGATGCCCTGGTGCTAAGTATTTGCCGTAAGAGGCAGGAGGAGTCTGAGGGGGATCTATGGCTACATGGAGCCAGCCAGCAAAGTCACAAATTACTAAGGTGGAGCCTAAGAGTGTAGGCATATGATAGGACAGTGCAGCACTGTACTGGGGTCAGCAATGCCAAGGTAGCTGGAATCTCAAGACAGGGAATAGGGTATTGTATTCCCAGATAATCTTACCTCTCAAGCAGTGTTTCTCAAGGGTCATTTGAAAAACTAGCTTGAGTCTTCAGAGGGGGAGAAGTGTGACAAAAGAAGATACTGCCAGCCCAGCTATCTGGAGTTTTGTAAATAATTATATGTCATTTGTGAATATTACATGATTCATATAGAAGTGTAACAAAAGGGAGATACTGCCACCACAGGTGTCTGGAATTTTGTAAATGGTTATGTGTCATTTCTGAATATTAACATCTTTCATATGCTTGTGTTACAAATGTATTAGAACTGTATGTCATATAATATAGTTTGTACAGACGTGTGCTGAAGAGATGTGTTCTAGTGTACTCAACTTAGAGATGTGTCCACAGTGTACCCTACTGGAAGAGAACAGAAATGTATATAAACTACTGTAAATGTGTAAGCGTACATTTTAACAGTGGAAACTGGAACATAGAGAGTTAACTTGCAAAGCTTCAGAAAAATAGTTGAAATTAAATTATTTTATAACTGTGCCATAAAAGATGGTTTCAATGCAGCAAGGAGATGGGATGTTTAAAATTAGGGAGCCTTCTGCATTGTCTTGTAAGTGTTTTATTTTATTATGTCTTTCAGCAGCTGCAAACATCTGAGGGCTATGTATTTTCACAGGGAGATGCTAAACACTGACAGTTTCTAGCAATGGGGGTTTAGCTTGGGAGCTAAAGTCAGATGACAAGAAGTGATGTCATCCTGCAAGCTAACCCAGCAGTAATATTTGGGATATTAATTTAAGAACTCTCTGAGAAAGACAGGGGCATTTTGTATTTTGTCTTTGACCTGATGGCATCAGCTGGAAGATCCACTCACAACATATGTCTTACCTGGCTCTGTAAGTAAGTTAACTAGGGTACAGTAAGTTTTCTTAGATACAGACAGGAATATAGTGAAGTATAGCTTAGCTGGTTTCTGTATTAATCTGAGACTATCCTGCAATGTTGTTTTAAGTATTTCCTGTGATTTTGAGCTCTGATGTAACTGTGAATATTTACTATGTTCTTGTTCTTTTATTATTTATTATTGAATATATTTAAACCTTTCATTGTGGCTGATATTTGTGACACATATTTAAGTTCTGGGAGTGCTTGCATATTTATTTGGTGACACTGTATGGGCCACTCATAATAGCCTTGTTCTTGGTCAAACTACCATTTGGATTAATAGTAACATTACACAGTAAGATTGGACACCCTTTGTTTAGGGCCTTAAAGTAGCTGATAAAGAGTTGGCTGGTGGCAGTAATAACTACCTTATAGTCTGGACAGAAGGGGCATAGCTATTAAACCTGTACCAGCCTTTCCCAGGTGTGTGTGTGTGTGTGTGTGTGTGTGTGTGTGTGTGTGTGTGTGTGTGTGTGTGTGTGTGTGTGTGTGTGTGTGTGTGTGTGTAAATCAAATCACAAAGTGTGTGCGTGTGAGCTACTTGGGCATGGACACGAAGCACTGGTTGGACAGAGAGGATGCTGAAGGTCTTGGCTTGAACACTCAGCTGGTATCTCAACTCTATAACTGTGCTAGTGGGGAGTCTTACTGGGGATCTGGAGAAAGAGGGAGAAACCAGTCCCAGACTGACTGTGGTCTCTATGTGCTCTTAAGGGAAATTACACTTTACTGTGTGTGTACTTGTCATCCTCCCAGTCTGCACTTCCCCCACTGTTGCCAGTGGTGAGGATTGAGGTTCCTTGATTACTGGGCCAGTGGTGGGGCATCACAAGCGCATTTGACTGAATGCTCAAATGACTGCTCATTTTTATAGTGCTTGAAAGTTGGAGTATATAGGAAAATTAACGTTTGACTGGAATGTTTATAGTGATTGTTGTGAATTTGTGAGTGTTCATATGGTGAGGGTTAGGCTAAGGGCTACTGTTCTGCATGTTTGGTGTAGTATGTATTCTGGGTCTTTTTGTCTCATGAAGAGGTACTATCAGGGAAAGGTTTTTTTATTAATGCAACGTGTAGGGTTACAGTTAGGGTTAGGGGCAGAGTTAGCATTCGTGGAAGGATAAACAGGTAAATAAAGATATTACAGACAAAGTGATGAATTTGTTAAATAAATATATTTTAGAGAATGTGATAAAATTGTGATAATGCTGGTTTACAATTCATTTACAGGCATTTCAATAACTAACTGCTCAGTCTGCTTTCAGTTATGTAAAAAAACTGATGAAACATAAAATAGCAATGCACTAACTATAAAGGATGGTAAGTATTAAAAGCAACTACATTTAAATACAATTTATAGAGTTATTTTTTACCCATTTTTGTGCACAGTATTAATTTGAGTTTCATTCCTGAAACAAAATAAAGAGAAATGGGCAGAAACACTAATCAAGTAAGTATATCACAAATAATACTGAAACAGTTTGATACAGCTGGTGAAGTACATGCACATATAACTGATTAAGTTAAGCATTCCATTAGATTCAGCTGACCCAACGAATGCACCATTTTAAGCAACTTGAAGGTAACAGCCTTACTGCTCAGTTTAATCCATTAACACATTTAGCTCACTCCACAGATTACAACAGTGTGTGTGTTAATCATGAAAACAGAATCCTAGATTACACTTAATAAAAGATTAACTCAAGAACTATATACATAGCAGTAATAATTTGAGGCTATTATCATATGCAAGGAATTAGTTGGAAGAGAAGATAGAAAAGAATTTAAAACCCCATAAAAACACCATATGCTTAAATCCCTCAGTTATGACCAAATATAACAAGGTTTGTTTCACATCTGCATTACCGAGATCACACACACACACACACACACACACACACACACACACACACACACACACATATGTTAATAAATAAATAATCCATAAATTATGTTTTTGCAGAAAAATTACAGTGGTAGAAATTACAAGATTCTTTGTGTGTGAAGCTGCTTTCACACTTCTTGCTTGTGAAAATGAATTTTAGCACACATTTTTGCACATGAATATAAGCAAAATAATTGCAATACTAAAAAAAAAGTAAAAAAAGCCATTTCTGCCCTCACACACAAACAGTGTTTAGATTTATAGAACCTAAAAAAGGCATGTTCTGTCCTCAGATCCAAATAGCTTTTACATTTATATTTTTGTAACAATTGATAACTCTATTACAGGACAGCAGGTAACTTAAGGAAAAAAGTTATAAAAGCTCATTGAAAAAAAGTTACTATTCTGAAAACAAAACAGAGAAACTATAATCTGGCTTTTTGAAGTGTAAGAAAAAAGTAACATGCAAAGTAACATAGTTCTTAAATAGTGGGCAGCTTTCCAGCCATTAAGTTTTCAGACTCGGCCTGATAAAACACTGCCTTGCAATCCACAAGCAATGAAATATGAGCCAAGTTCAGTAACTATCTAACATGCTGATAAACTTGTTGACAACATGTGAGGTAAAGAGACCTTCTACAAGCCCTTAAGAAGGTGAAACACAGAAAGTGATATTGTTGCCCAGTCCAAGGTGCTTATAAAAACCTGGAACTTATTAACTGAACCTGCAGCATGATATCTTTTCCTGCATTTACTGTCATCCCGGTAAGTACATATTTCCAAAATGACAACTCCATTGACAAAGAGGATTAGTTATGTTATATGATCTCATTTGACCAGCTATTGTACTAAAAGAAAATAGTCATCCAGCTGCACTAACCATTCAAGGCGCTAAAAATGTTGGAAATATGCAACATGCCAAAGCAGTGTTTTTAGGGAAGAGAAGCTTCAGCCAAACTCTTACCAGACATTTTCTGTTGTATGGATTGGTAATGAAAAGAGACAGTTTGCTTAGAACTCACAAGATAGGTGTGGTAAAGGTAGCTCCTTAGTGAGGAGGTGTATATAAAACGTACATCTGCTAGGCAGTTAAAATGGCTATTAGTGTATATTATTATTTATTTATTTATTTACATTTGTTGACCGGGAGTGTCCGACTGGACATAGGTCCATTTTCAGAGGAGGCCCGGGGAGAAAAGCTCCACAGTTAAAATAAACAGACAGTAGTTACATTGGATTACATAGCAATTAACAATTTAACATAGCAATTACTTACAACATATTTACAGATGAAGAACATAGTACATCAGTAGACAACTAGAATCTTTATCTGTGAAGTACATAACAGACATTAACAAATGTTACAATAAGAAGTTCCTGCTGTATAATAAGTACTAGGCTTATGAGCTTCTGAGCTTGCTATAATCAAGGTAGTTAGTGGAGTGGAAAGAAAGGTAGTGGTTGAATGGAGTGGGTGATATTAGAGTGGGAGTTGCAAGGGCATAGCCAACATGTTTTTAGGTGCGCTTTTAGTAAAGTTTTGAAGTGGGTGCATGATGGTATGGAGGTAATTGTGGGTGGTAGGGAGTTCCATAATTTGGCTATGGTGCAAGAGAATAGTGCTTCACCAGCAGAGTTATTGGCTTTAGTGATCTGCAATGTATATAGTTACTGGGATGGGCTTTAGGTGCACGACATTCTAGACACTGATTAAGTCTCACATTGATAAAGCTAATCTAAAATGGGAAAACTTTCATAAAGTGAAACTCACCACAGTGTCTTGTTCTAATGGCAGAATATCACACACCACCCACATAGGATACAATTCCCCATACACTACTCTAATGTATGCATTCAAGTTCAGGTTAATTGAATTTTAAAAAGGAACACTTCCATCTAGTGTAATGGCCTTGAATAGGCGTGGCACATTCCAGGATGTGCCAGCCCACAGCAGCTCAGGAGGACACACCAACTAATGATGACTTGCACAATTGTGCACAATAGAAAAATATATATTTTTCACCTATGTGAAGAAAAAAAAACGTAGCTTTCCACACACGAGTGAATATTGCTTTTAGCAGTAAAAAAATGCTTTTACTGAATTCCCTTTGTGGATGAGAAACCTGATAAACTTTGTTGCACATTACTGTCCTATGCAACCAACCACAAACAGAAAATAGTACACTTTATTGAAGAATCACTTGCTTCTACAGGACAGTGATGTAAACTCTCAACAGTTGTATGTTCGTCATCAGTTAGAATCATCTCATGGCTGTACTACCATCATCATTAGCTATATCACATATATGTATATCGTCATCATTAGGTACCTATTAATACGACAATAAAGACAACCTAGTACAGAATGAAGCTCACATGTTAAGAGTGCATGCCTTCTTGACTATTAAAAGTAAATATGCCTTGTATCCTACTTCAGCTGATGTTATAATGCATTTGCACTTCTTTATGCAAAACAGAACAGGAATACAGATCTGCGCATGTTTTCCTTGTTTTCTTCAACATACTTCAGCTACAGTTGATTGGCCTTAGCTATTTCTGCTAGTCCTCACCCTGTCATCCTCATAAATCATGTCTGCTGCGCAATGCTTTAGCTGTAACTACAAAACAATGTCTTGTCCAAGTATAGTAAACCCTGTAGGATTATTATTACTCATTTTATGGACATCCAGATAAATGCTATAACCTATTTCTTTCAATGTGCAAAGTATTTTATGTCATCCAGCTTTCTCCTATTAAAAATATGCTTGTGCTGAAGTTAATGAAATGGTTCCTGAATACTGCAGCTGGTGGATGTTACTGTTGTGAAAGTGCATGCATGTCATTAATTTAATTTATTTAGCTAGCAATTTTAATTGGATTAGTATCTGCTGAGGTTACTGCCAGTTTTCTAGGGGGAGATAAGGTGATATTTGTAATGACTAGGTAATTTGCCCAGTACACCTGGGAAAATATATTTTTTAAATATGTGCCATGATATATTTTACTTCTACCAAAACTGGAACCTTGACTTGCTATGGCATGCAAATGTTACAGCAAGGTGTTATATCATATCTCCTTTTTATATATTTTTTCTGATATAAATTATTCCACTCCTCATCCATGCTTCCCTTTCCAAATAAAACATGAGGAGTACTACTTAGGTGAAGTCAGTAGTGCACCTCATACTGCCTGCCCCATTTGCATTAGTTTGGAAAAGGTATTTATTGTACACAATCACAGCAGAGCAGTACATCTTTTCCTACCAGCTTCCTATGGTACAGAAATCCCCTGAACAAAAAAAAAAGAGTATCTGGACTACAGTAGTATGCTTTAATAAACTTACAACACCTCCCTCCATAACATAGCTAATGTAAACACAAATATCCGAGCTTTATGGATTTTCCACATATCTGAACACATTACAGTATTAGTACACCCACGTGTTAAACTGGCAGTCTTTAATTAACGTAGTGCATTCTGAAATCTAGCTATAGAGAATGCTCAGGGGATCATGTTATTTTTATGCAGTTGGCACCGAAGAGGTCAGTTTAACGGGGATTGCAATGTTGTAACGGAAGGGGGGACTGTGATGTCCTGTCTCTACCATTACAGCATCTTTGGGATTCCCCACGAAGGTGTATGACTGGAAGTAGGCGGCAGCTACGCTGACCCCCACATTTATTACTCCACGCTCCTAAACTGCCCTGGAGGAGGGGCAGCTGACCCACATACCATATACAAGACACACACTGTTCCAGCTTTCTGAGTGAGAATATAGCCTGTTCCAAAGCAGTCCGAAAAACATGATTCGACGAATCATTCTTCAGGGCAAAGTTAGCCATGGGTGTGGGTGACTGCTACCTTACCCCCCACCCCCACCGCGCACAAACACACCATTTTCTTTAGAACGGATGTTTTTTAAAAGATACTTATTTTATAACTGCGTTTCTATACAACAAGGAGTCTTTCGGCAAAATTACCAAGTGATGACGTGAAGGCAAACATTTGCACTGCTCCCAGCTATAACAACCACTAACTGCCTCTTTCAAACTTGCTGCTGTAATACATCAAATCACGCTTCAAAAGTTTGCTGTAACACTGTACTGCGGTAGAAGTGCTCCCCACCTCTTTAACAAAATGAGTTACGTATCACAACCCTTACATTTCCATGCCAAAGCTGGGAAATCTGACTGTCCATCCGTATGCACACAGGCAATGTGGCTAGAACTGAGTGAAAACTGCTGTTCAGTTGTGGTTGAGTAATACACAAGTATGTACGCAAATAACATTAAAAGCATCGTGCAAACGTGCGACGTTTTTACCTGTTTATGCTCACAAACAGAATTTAACAACTCCGCTCACAATCTACGAGGTAAACTAGCCAAAGCGCAGGATGAAGCATAAATCAAGGAAAAATACATCCCACAAAGGAATTGTCAGAAATGGTACAGAAAGGAATCCAGTCTGCCTGCTGTAAACAGTGTGTAGATAATAACCTCGTCAACTACCTGAACTTCTCGGTCAGTCAAAAATCCAAAAGATCGGTGTTAAGGGACCAGCTAAGTGGTGGGTCCTTGGAAACCTGGAGATCATCCCTCCACCTTTAGCCCTAAAGTGGCAAATCACGTTAGCTGGTAGGTTTGCTGGAGTGATCGCAGACATAAAGTTAAGTTCAATAAAACATGTATATTATCGGTGCGACCGAGCAAAACATAGCTGTGTGTGCGTGCAGTGGAACGGGGATCCCAGCAGCTCTTCTTGCATATTAGCTACCTTTTGGTGCTTGTGCTCATCTCCAGTTCACTGATCTTGCAGGCACACTGCTCAGTGCACCGTAACCGTACTATACCACACGCTCCGAGCAGCAACTGTCAGATTTTATCTTCAAGCTGTGTGGATTTGGTGGAATTTAATTCCGAGCTTCATCTATATTTCCAGTTAAGCGAAGCAAAGAATGCATTAAGAGCGCATGCTTACAAGCAAAACATACTGTACAAAAAAATGTGTATGCAGGGCAGTCCCCACAGTTTAACTCCCTCCCTCCCAAATGATGCCAAACTTCGGGAGGCTTGGATATGTATGTATTACACCTAATTTAGAAAAGAGGATGAAGTTTCTGGGACAGCTTCCACACAGTGTATTTGTGCAGAAGTGCATCATTAAAAACAGCAGAATGAGTAAGCTCTGCCTCATTATTTACAAAACAGAGACCAGCCGCAGAAATGAAAAATACTTAAGTATGTGCAAAAGCTATGCTTATTAAGTAATATCCTTAGTAAACAGCACTAAAGGTTTAGATAAACTGCATCTATCGGCTGTGGGGAAGGATCTTTCTTTGTATCAGAGAAATGCCACAGTTTGCAGTTTTGCTGAGGCATTCTTGTGTCTGTCACACACATGCCTGTCTGTCTGCCTGTCTCTCTCTCTCTCTCTATCTATGTATATATCTCTCTAGCTACTTATTTATTAACCTGATAAGACGACTGGTCCTAGGACCATTTTCAGACACCGATAGGAGACATGCAGATTCGGTAATACCATATACAGTACAGTATGCAGAGATCAGTGACACACTGATACACGTTACATGCTAAGCTTTTAGTCACCCGACTGTAATGCAGTTCAAGCTCCAAATACAGTATTCCGACTCTGGCACAATTACAATTAGTAAATAAGTTTCCCACACTAATATTTGTTTAAATGAATACTTCTTGAGCTGTGGCCATGCAAGTGACTTATTGACGCTTTAATAAATTACTTTTGAAGGAAAACTGAAAGCATACCTCTCAACTGTTCAGATTTTCGCAGAATTTCCAGATTATTGCCCCATAGTTGTGTTATGTTCTCCTAAACTGTGGTTTTCAGGCAAATCATTGCCAAACCATTCAGGACTGAAAACAAAAATAATAGTAGCCATTTGAGTTTCAGACTTCATATCCTTCAGAAAATGTATGCTATCAAAACCTGTTTTTCTATCAACTTTCTAAATCTGTAATAGCAATATTTTAAAAGTGTCCTTATTTTTGGACATCTGTCCTCCCATTATTTGTGTCTTTGTCCAGATTTCGTCTTGTAAGAAGTTGAGAGGTATGTTTTTGCTCCACCATACCGCTCAACTGTCCAGGTTTTAGCAGAATGCCCAGATTTTCCCTTATATTTTTGGCCTGTTCTTCATAAAAATTGTGATTTTCTGCCAAATTAATGAGGACTGAAATCACTAAATAATAAAAAGACATTTGAGTTTCAGACTACGCGGTAATGAAAAATATGTGATTCTGACAACGTTCTAAGTTTTTAAGTTTGTAAGAGAAATATTTAACATTTATCCTTTATTTTGGGCCTTTATACCCCTAATATATTTGCCTTTCTCGAGATTTATTGCGCTTAAGAGGTTGAGAGTTATGACGATGCCTATTATACGTGCTATTTATTTATTCAGCCTTTGTTGAGCGGGTTAGCCCCACTAGGCTTACTAGGGCAAATTTGACCTGGCATTGGGAAACTTCCAATATTCTTTTCGATAATATCAATATACTGTATAAAAAGAAACTTTTTTTTTTACTGTGACAAGCTGAATGTGCATGAAACGGGAGGAAATCCATCCGTTATGATGTCAGCATTATTACTGTCTTGGCTGGGCAGTAAAATTAAGTGCTAAATTCAAGAAATATACTCCATAATTGGATGCCACAGCCGGCAGAATCATTGCTTCTGGGTAAAAGCAGACACCTCCCACTTCTAATGCGGTGGAGCGTCCTCTCAGCCTCATACTAGGTATGTAGGCGAAAAGGCTAATTTTGTGCAAATGAACCGGAGTATAAACTCTTCTTCTTTCGGCTTTTCGCGGTCACCACAGCGGATCACCTGTCCACTCATAATTGGCAGTGGAGTTTTACAGTGTCGAGTTGCCAGCCCAGCGCCCAACCTTCCACAGAAGGCACAACACACCTAGGACCAGTTTAGAGTGGCCAATCCACCTACGTCTTTGGGATGAAACCGGTGCATTCGGAGGAAACCCACGCAACCGCAGGGAGGGCATGCAGACTCCGCACAGAAGGCACTCCAGCCGAGGATCGAACTGGAGAATCTTTTGCTGGGAAGCAACAACGCTAACCGCTGCACCACCGTGGCTGCCCAACCGGAGGAGAAACTCCTGTCAGATGTGAATTGCTGAAGTACTGGAGCAGAGTTATTGAGAAGTGCAAGTCAGTTTTGCTGTGAGAGACTGTTTAATCCATACTGAAGAGAATATTAATTCACTATGCTGTTTTAGCTAATAGCGTATTTATGCACATAGTAAACCCATGGAGGGCATTGGTAGACCATATTTGTTAACACTGAGATTGTTAAGACTGTTTTCGTGCTGTTCTGCTCTACAACAATTCACAACTGAAGGTACCCTGATCTCCTATTTTGTAAATATAGTGGCGAGCGCGAGCGCACGCACATACAGATATATACACAATGTGTGCGTGCGTGTATTTCTGCATACTGCAATGCACATTTATTTGTTTGTCTCTTTATTATCCATTGTTAAGGAGTTACTACCTCCAGGCTACTAGGGGACACCTAAGGTTGTATTTATACTACTAAGGGAAAATTTGTGTATATATATATATATATATATATATATATATATATATGTGTGTGTGTGTGTGTGTGTGTGTGTGTGTGTGTGTGTATATATATATATATATATATATATATATATATATATATATATATACACTTACATATATACAAATATATGCATATATATGTACATATATGCATATATACACCTATGTATGTACATACACACACACAAACACACATATGGATAGATAGACAGACTAAACTGTCACCCTTTCCTGTGTCATCTGCCTTGAACTTCTTTCACTACCATTATATACCCAAAACTCTCCTCACCTATCTCATATTATGACTTCCTCTCTCTCTGTGTATTTTTCACCTTCCCTACTACCTTTCTTTACTCTGTCTTTATTAGTATCATCCCTGTTGGACTAAACCTAACTCATAATGAACTATGTCTATACACTTTCACATTGTACTTTAGCTTTTTCTTTCTTGTCTTCTTTTTTCCTCAAAATATTGGAACTTGTAAATAGGTTCATAATTTCATAGATGTGTACTAGGCTGATGGCCCTGGGACCTTTACAAGCCTAGCCCATAGGATTACCCTGGCATCGTGCCACCCGACCTTAGTTCCCAGTGCCTCTGTCGAGTAAAGCCGCTGCAGTGATCCCAGGGTGAAGTTTCTATTTCCCATCCACTCATCAAGATTTCTGTTGAAGAGGGTCAGCGAGGTGTTCTGCTTGACATGTATGGGAAGAGTATTCCATAGCATGGGCAGTCTCTGGGTTATGAACCTGTCCCTCCAGCATGTTCTGTTGATTGTGGTAATGAGGGTGAGGTCTCTGGAGCATGTGGTGTGGAGGGATTGGGATTTCTTTAGATGTAGCATTTCTAACAGAGCTGGGTCAGACAAGGCTTTGTAAGTCAAACAGAGATCACCTCTAAGTAGGCGATATGAGACAGAAAATAGTTTAAGTTTTTTTAGTCTGTCCATATAGGACAAATGTTTAAGGCCTAGTATCCTCTTTGTGAGGTACTTTTGCAGCCTCTCCAGTTATTGCAGGTGTTTAGTGAGGTACATGCCAAATGGGGCATTGTACTCAATGATTGACCTAATGAGGGAAGAGTAGAGGGAGACAATGACCTCTTTCTTCCTGGATGCAAAACCCTTAGTAATGAGATGTGCCACATAGAAGGACTTTCTGACCATAGTGGCAATGTGGTGCTCAAAAGAGAGGTTGCTGTCAACCTGTGTTCCCCGATCTGTTATAACACCTTCTGTGTTCAGTGGATTACCATTGATGTGGTAATTGTTAAATAAATTTGTTAGAGTCAGACTGTAAAAATCATTGAGTTATTCAAACACAATGTCAATTAATAACAAACAATAATGCAGGAGAGCTTGAGCATCTTAAAGCTAATGTACATTAGGAGGCAAAAAACCATACACAAAGTTTGTATAGAATTTTGACTGCTTTATTGACCAAAACACATTGGTTATATACATTTCATTATCAGTTTTGCCCACCTTACTGGTGTGGTCAGTGACAGGGTCTTTACATCATAGTAATTCATAAAAAGTGCTGAATTTGTGTTTTTCAAAAAGTCCTTTTCCCATGAGAATGTTGCAGCCTTGCAAGCAGCTGGTCAGTCACGATGACCTCCTGAGGATGTAGCCAATTCAAGGTTCTCTGATTAGTTCAAATACAATAGATGTATGTCTTCCTTAAAGCCTCCCTTTGTTTCTCTTGTCCCCAGCTGCGCACTATCAGAGATAGTGCGCACAAGGCTACTTCCCTGGTGGAGGCAGGAAAGAGGACATACATGCGAACAGATTTATTATTTTCTAACTTTGCAAAATAATCTTTACTTGAAAGACATGAGCCAGACTGCATCTGCAAGCTGCCAAGGTCAAATTTCTGATTACACTGCAGCTTGTGCTTTAAGCAATAATATGCAGGTTTATTTCTACTATTATTCTAGTAAGACAGGATTAAATGCATTAAGTACATTTATTCCTAACTAAAGCACACATTTCTCTATATATTTGATCACACAACTTATATATGTTTGAATGATTAAATACACATCTTTCTAAGCAGCACACATTGTAAATATATTTTTCTAGGCAGCATGTATGTAAATATATTTTCTAAGCAGCACACATTGTAAATATATTTTTCTAGGCAGCATGTAGATTTTTCTAACATTCTCCCTCCTTTTAATGCATTTAATACTATATGAAACATAAACAGTGTTAGTTCATTTCTTAGCCTTTTCCTTTCAAGGACTTTCAGCTAAGTAAGTCATTTGTTTTATATTTCAGATAGACTTTCACTCGGTATCAATAAATTCAATTCTATATCTTGGTACATAGTTTCAGTCACTGATACATCAACTAAGTCTTTAACTAATTTTTTTACACAGGGTATCCCGCAGCAGACACATGCTCCAATTATGAGCAGTACCACACAAATTGCAATCAGAATGTTCATAAGGACCGACCCCCACCCCCCAAACAGATTCTGGAAAAAGTTCGTCAGTGGGTTTGGGCCTGGTTCTGCCATTGCTGACACCTGCTGTATTACCTCCAGGTGGTCATTGATTTCATGCTGGTTGTCTGGAATGAACGCACAGCATTCTTCTTTGATAAGCGCCGTACCACCTCTCGCCGCTAGGGTGAAGTCGAGAGCCATTCGGTTCTGTAATACAACTGTTCTCATTGCATTCATCTCATCAGTCACAAGTTCAAGAGCGGAAAAAGTCGCATTGCTCATTACTTCGAGAAGTTTTGACAATTTTCTCAATTCCCAAATCGATTTGACTGCTCCATAGGTTGGGAATATTCCAGCCCAGGATATAACACTGTCACTCAAGTCCATATGGGTCAATTTTTCTTTGTCCTTCACAGGCGAATGATCCTTCCAGCTTGCTTCAATCTTACCCACTGGATTAGTAGGTTTTCTGACTGTATTTTCAGCTCGGTGAGCTACATCTCTTACATTACGTATTTTACCCAGGGGCAATTCTGCAGTATGTCTTATGGCTGGAACCAGATAACCCAAAAACCAACTGCGGACCAATTCTCAGGTAACCATTTATAGGCCTTTTTCCCACAAACAAAATAACAGTTTTCTACTTTTGTACTGATGCGGGTTAACCCTGAATGAAACATTTTCTTATCTATAACAGAGAATTGTCTATATATTTCAGGAGATTTTTGCACATTTCTCAATGTTGTTTTCATCAAGCTTAAATATGAATCATAATTCGTGCTGCAACTAGTACCTTGGTCTATAGGTTTTATATAACATTTGTAAGACACAGTTATGTTACAGTTACTCCAACCAACCTGGAGTGTATCATTTTTAACAAAACAAACAATTCCTTTCTGAGTAACAGGCAAGTGTAATGCCACTTTGTCTTGTGATCTCACAGTGCCTGTGTCAAATAACAGGTTTTCCCAAGTTGCATTTATTCCCAAGGGGACAGCAGACATCAAAAGTCCTCCATATGCTGTGGGTATTGCAGTACAGACCCAGCAATTTGAAACGTTCATAGTCTCTACATAAACTCGTTTCATAGCCAGGTATGTGTTAAAGTTTGGGTGCCAGTCTATAGCCAGTCCTTCATCATGTTTTATTAATTTCACTTCTGTAGTTATATGCAAGAAAAACCATAACAACAAAAAGGTTACTACAAACATAGTTATTAAGTGTATGATCAGTAGGCCAGTGAACCAGTGTCTCTTGGGTTGTTTCACATTTTTATTCATTCTGCCTCTGGCCATCCTGTTCCTGTGGTATGTCCAGACTAAATTTCTTAACAGGTTTGCAATGGGTTAAATGAACCCAAGATGCTCTCTCAGCGATTTTCACTGCGGTGGGTGTTGCCAACAGTACCTGGTACGGACCTTCCCACCTTGGACTCGCCCAGTTCTTTCTCTTTATGATTTTCAGCCAAATCCAGGACCCCGGGGTCAGCACGGCTTCTGGTTTTGTTTCTTGTTTATCTGAAAAAGAGTTCAACTGCAAAACAGTCTTATTTGTTAATAACCTTTTCATATAACTAGCTAATGAGCCATCGGCCTCCAGCTCTGCAGGCATGAGGGCCTTCCATTGTGGCACACAATATGCCCTTCCAAACACTATTTCAAAAGGGGTCAAGCCCTTTACATTTGGAACAGTTCTCATGCTCAGCAGTGCTAAAGGCAGGCAGCAAATCCAAGTCTTTTGAGTCTCACTCATTAATTTTCTCAACTTGTTTTTCAAGATTCCATTGTACCTCTCCACCAGTCCTGCTGACTGAGGGTGATAAGCACAATGGTTTTTCAAAGAAATCCCAAAAAATCTCCCAAGCTGCTGTATCGTTTGGTTAACGAAATGTGTCCCATTGTCACTATAAATTCTTTCCGGTATGCCAAATCTAGGAATGATTTCTTTCACTAGGGCCTTTGCCACTGTTGCTGCATCCGGATTTCTAGTTGGAAAAGCTTCTACCCATTTTGAAAACATATCTATGATTACTAAACAGTATTTTTTCCCTTCACATTTGTTCAGTTCTATGAAATCCATACAAATAGTATGGAGCGGATAGGGTGGTGTTGGAAAACTCCCTCGCTTTGGTTTAAATGCTCCCTGTGCATGATGTTTGCTACAAATATGACATGTTGCACAAAATTTTTGTGTATAATTCGTAAATCCATATGTTTGGAATGTTTTGTTAACTAACTGTACCATCCCCCCTGTTGAGACATGGCTCTGCCCATGGCTCAACAAGGCTGCATATGTAAATAAATTAGATGGTAATATGGGCTTCTCCTCTTTGGAGATGTACAGTCCCTCTTTAAGGATTGCTCCTCGTTTTATCCACTTTTGCTTTTCTGCTTTTGTAGCTAATGTCTGCATTGTTTTTAACATTTCTAAATCTAGAGTCTCAGAAGGTTGTAGTTCTTCATTTAAAAGCACAGTTTCTGGGTCTGAGGCAGCTTAGCTTCGCAGCTGCATCAGCCCGAGCATTCCCTTTTGAAATTCTGTCTTGTTGTTTTGTATGGGCTGCACATTTACAGATAGCTATTCTAGTGGGTAACTGAATAGAATCTAACAGGTTCAGAATTAATTGCGCATGATTAATCGGCTTGCCAGTAGATGTTATCATTCCCCTGTTTTTCCATTGTTGTGCAAAGACATGCACTGTAGAGAAAGCGTACTGACTGTCAGTATATATGTTAACACATTTGCCTTTCGCTAGAGTGCAAGCACGTGTCAAAGCTATCAATTCTGCTGCTTGAGCTGACAGGTTATGTTGCAGGGGTTGTGCTTCTATGATTTCGTCATCAGTCACTACTGCATAGCCCACTAGGTTCTTCCCTGTAGGACCTCGTCTACAGGACCCATCCACAAAAAATGTCACCTCTGCATCAGCTAAAGGTACATCAGTAAGATCTTGTCTGGGTGTGGTTATTTGTTCCATTTCCTGTAGGCAGCTGTGCGGTATGCCATCCACAGGAATTGGAAGTAACGTTGGGATTTAATGTTGTACAACGTTCAATTGTCATATGGGGTTGACTCAATAGTATGGTCATGCAAGAAAGATGTCTGGCAGGGGATAAAAATGCTATTTTTTCCTGCAGTAAAATTATCGCAACTGCATGAGGTACTCTCAACGTGAGAGGATGAAACAACACCACTGAGGCTGAAGCTTGCACTGCCATAGCTGCTGCGACTACTGCTTGTACGCAGGGTGGTAATGATCGTGCCACCGGGTCTAACTGTGATGAATAGTAAGCTATGGGGCGTTGCTTGCCGCCATGTTGTTGCGTCAGTACTGGCGTCATATATCCCGCCTACAATCTACAGTTTGGAAAAATCTCTTATGGTAATTGGAAGCCCTAAAACTAATGATGAAACTATCAGTTTTTAGTCTGCAAAGGCTGCCTCTGCTTCCGAGTCCAGTGTAGTGTTTCTTGTGCTGCCATTGGTGTTTTAAATATTAAATCAGCCAATGGAGCCGTTTCTAAAGCATAATTGGTATCCAACCGACAAAATTAGTCGTTCCCAAGAAAGACATCATTTCCTTCTTGGTAGTTGGTCTGGGTGCTTGTAAAATAGCTGTTTTTCGTTCTTCATCTAATGTTCTGCCTTCTTTGGATATCACATATCCCAGGTATTTAACCTGTTCTTTCCAAAGTTGCAATTTATGTTTATTCACTTTATGCCCTTGCTCAGCTAAGAATTTCAGTAATGCTATTGTGTCTTCCCTACACTGTTGCTGGGTAGGGGCTGCAAGCAAGATGTCATCTACATAAAGTAGTACTTGGCTGCCCCCTGGTGGAGAAAACCCTGCCAGGTTGCTAGCCATCTCTTGTGCGAATATTGTTGGACTTTCACTATATCCCTGTGGTAGTCGGGTGTACGTATACCTTTTGCCCTGAAATGTAAATGCAAACCAATGCTGACTGTCAGGGTGGATAGGTATTGAGAAAAATGCATTGCTAATATCTACCACGGTGAAATATTTCTGTTGCGGCTTCAAATCATTTAACAAAGTATGTGGGTCTGGCACCGTAGGTGCTCTTGGTATTACCGCATCATTTACAGCTTGTAAATCTTGTACCATCCGCCATTCGCCGTTTGCTTTTTTTACAGGAAATAGAGGAGTATTACATGGTGAATCTAAAGATTCCACCAGTATCCCTTCCTTGAGTAATGCCATTATAATAGGTTTGATTCCCTGTTCTGCATCCTTGCTCAAAGGATATTGTCTTTTCCTTGGTCTAAAGGCTGATTTTGGTGTAATAACTACTGGCCCTGCTGTACGAATAAGTCCTACATCTGATTTTCCTGTTGACCAAAGAACATTTGGTATTTTACTCAAAGCTTTTCTTCTTCTTCTATCAAGAACGCCATTCAGCTGTCTTCACTCTGTTGTAAGTGTACAGCTGGGTGCTTGCGTTAACCAATTCAGTTTCTGTTTCTGTACTCCTAAGTCCGATAACTCTGAGTCAGTTAGTCTCTCCCATCCTGTCACTTTGTCACCCAAGTCTACCCACCTAACATTCTTGTTTTTGGTTAGGCTAACGTGTGGTAGTTTATTGGATTTGTACAATTCCAAAACACCTGAGGTAACGAACAACTCACCACACTGTTGCCCTCAGTGTCCCAGTATAGGGTCCGTAATATCAGTCTATTTGCAGGATTCCTGAACAACTTTTGTTCGTATTCTTTATCAGGTCCTGGTGTGCTACAATAATATAGGGTACAATGTAATAAATGTTGCTGGTCAGTATCGAGGGAGGCACCTTGCTAGTGGCTACATTCATCAATTCCTCGGTCACTGCCCCTGGTCCGGTTGTAACCAGATCCTGGCTGTACCAATAATAAGCCTCCCCCTCCGACCGTACTACAAAGGTGTCAGTTTGTCTCTGTGCCTCCATACCGTTCATGGTAGGGACTACTGCTATGCCAAAAGTTGCATAAGGTCTCTTCCTAATAGGTTCATGGGGCATTTGGCAGAAAGTACTATTTTACTTCTCTGGGTCATGCCGAGACTGGATCAGTTATTGCTATATCATGGGAAAGTGGTTCCCTGTACAACTGTCCGTTTGCTGCTTTCACTAATATGAAATCAGGTGACTCAGAATGTTCGGTAACTTTGAAGGATGTATCAAAGTTCGTGATGCTCCTGAATCACACAAAATTTGATTTCTCTCCTTCTACCAGAAGTGTAACTTCGGTTTCGTGTCTGCTAAATAGAGCTCTAAGCTCAGTAGTGCCAGATCTAAAACTTCACTTTCCCCAACCTCTACATCCAGTTGCATGTTATCTGCTTCTTCTAAGGTATTTACATCATCCCCCTGCTCATTAGTCTCTTCTGATAACTGCTGAGCAGCATAACTGTCATATAGTCAATCCTCATCTACCTTATCCTTTTTTCCGGCAGGTGCCTTGCTCCTGCAATCCCTTGCCAAATGTCCCTTCTTACCGCAATTGAAGCATTCACCTTTTTTCTTTCTGCTCTCATAAATTTCTGAGTTTTTGTCAGAGCGTTTGTTACCCTGAATATTTTGCTTACCCTTTTTGGCTGCTTGTACTACAAAAACTTCCGCACCGTCTTCAGCTGTGAAGACCTGCGTTTTCTTTTTCTTTTTACTGTTAAAATGTTTTTCGGCATGTCTAGCATACTCTAACAAGGCTTGAAGCCTACTTGTTCGGTGATCTATCATGTGCTTCGTGATGAAGCTATTGATAGGGGCAATACAACCTTTCAAAAATGCATTCTTCAATTGTTGTTCATATGAACTATCATTTTTTTGATTTTCAGGAACAGGCATGCCACTATGGTTATTAAAACATTCTAACAATCTACCATAGTATGCATCCACAGTTTCATTATCTTGTTGTACACACTGGTTAATGCAAGTCCAGTCTGCCCTAGGTTTCCATTTTTCAGTAATGCGGTCTGTAAGACCCTTCAATCTAGTATCTAGTTCTGCGTCACTATGTAGGAGTGGCCTGTGTTGTCGTCACGGGCATTCCAGGTGCCACAAATCATGTGCCAGTCTGGACCTAAAATTTGTCTAACTACTCTTTCTACCTCTTCCCCATTTAAGTGGTAACTTAATCTCATACCCTGTAAATCCTGTAAAAATTTCTCAAAGTTAATTTTTGGATGGGGAATTCCTTCTGTAGCTTTTCGGATGTCTTCCGGTGTCCATGGTCTGTATACTAAGAGAGTTGAGGCCTGGCCCTCCTGTCCTGCCTCTTGGGTTTGGTACTTCTATTAATGGACAGATTTCCTCACCCTCATCTAATAAATTCCGCTTGGTTGAACATCTACAAGTGTTTGGCGTGTTCGGGATCTAGTCCCGATAGGTTCTCTTACAAATGGTTGTCTTAATATCCCTGTTGTCTCTGGGTAACGTGGGGGGGGGTCAGCCCGCCCTCCCGCTTCATATTCTGAGTAAGGCATCGGTGTGCGTGGTAGCGGCGGGACCGATGGTACTACTACATTATCATCCTCTTTGTCTAAAAATAATGCCTTTGCATTTTATTTTTCTGTTCCTTCGGTTCGCTTCCTCAATCCACCTATGTGCTTGAGGAACACCCAACTGTCGTTGTTTTTTTGCCTGACCTTCTGCGTCAGATTTTAACTGTCTTAAAAGTTTTATTAATGCCATTTTATCCAATTTACCATCAAAGTCATACTTGTTAACCCATGTTGCAAAATATCTCACATTATCTGCTCTCTGTAATTGCATATATTTTGCATCTTCTGTTAGGGGCGGGTCACGTGACCCTTTAGTGCACTCATTTCCCATGTCTCTGAAAGAGAAAAAAGAAGAGAGAGAGAGAGAGAGAGAGAGAGAGAGAGAGAGAGAGAGAGAGAAAAACAACAGAACTGTTACGTAACCCTTTCTCTTGTACCACGTGGTATCTCTATTCCCCGTATTCACAGTAGTGTCTAGAATGACTGTTTACTTTGTTTTGCTTTATTTCCTGATCTATGACTCAAGATACAATACTTCGACTACCTCTCTCCCTGCTATCACAAACCTTAGCAATAGCACAGTGTAACCTGGTCCCCGATCTAAAACAAAAACAAAGAGAGGAATTCTGCTTACCCGAGCCTCCTGCTTATGTTTGATAGGCTTTTTAGGACCCAGTTTTCCGCTTTTCGGCCACAGATCAGACAAGTGGACAGCCTCTTTGGGCACGACAATTCAGTCGGAGGTCTTTCCTTCTTCTGCAGACTTCAATACCACCTATATATTCTGACCTGTAGCTTACCAAGGGAATTGCGGTCCGAAGGACCAAGATGTTAAATAAATTTGTTAGAGTCAGACTGTAAAAATCATTGAGTTATTCAAACACAATGTCAATTAATAACAAACAATAATGCAGGAGAGCTTGAGCATCTTAAAGCTAATGTACATTAGGAGGCAAAAAACCATACACAAAGTTTGTATAGAATTTTGACTGCTTTATTGACCAAAACACATTGGTTATATACATTTCATTATCAGTTTTGCCCACCTTACTGGTGTGGTCAGTGACAGGGTCTTTACATCATAGTAATTCATAAAAGTGCTGAATTTGTGTTTTTCAAAAGTCCTTTTCCCATGAGAATGTTGCAGCCTTGCAAGCAGCTGGTCAGTCACGATGACCTCCTGAGGATGTAGCCAATTCAAGGTTCTCTGATTAGTTCAAATACAATAGATGTATGTCTTCCTTAAAGCCTCCCTTTGTTTCTCTTGTCCCCAGCTGCGCACTATCAGAGATAGTGCGCAACTACTTCCTGGTGGAGGCAGGAAGAGGACATACATGCGAACAGATTTATTATTTTCTAACTTTGCAAAATAATCTTTACTTGAAAGACATGAGCCAGACTGCATCTGCAAGCTGCCAAGGTCAAATTTCTGATTACACTGCAGCTTGTGCTTTAAGCAATAATATGCAGGTTTATTTCTACTATTATTCTAGTAAGACAGGATTAAATGCATTAAGTACATTTATTCCTAACTAAAGCACACATTTCTCTATATATTTGATCACACAACTTATATATGTTTGAATGATTAAATACACATCTTTCTAAGCAGCACACATTGTAAATATATTTTTCTAGGCAGCATGTATGTAAATATATTTTCTAAGCAGCACACATTGTAAATATATTTTTCTAGGCAGCATGTAGATTTTTCTAACAGTAATTCATCGGAACTGTTTTTTTTCCAAAGGGGATGACGACACATTTTTTGGCATTGAGCTTAAGGCCATGATTCTGACACCAGTCATTGGTCTCAGTGAGGCCTTTCTGTAGGATGTCAACATCACTTGGCGAGTTAATGATAGCTCCCAACTTGCAATCGTCTGTGAGCTTTGTCAGCCAGAGTCCCTTCGTGTTGGCCTGGACTTTAGAGAAGTAGATACCAAACAGGAGAGGACCCAGGACCGAACCCTGTGGGGCTACACTCATGACTGGTCGGCAGTCTGACTTGCAGTCAACTACTTTCACACTGTGGGTTCTACCTGTGAGCCAGTTTGCAACCCACCTAGTGATATAGGGGTTGATGCCTAGCTAGTTTTTCTATGATTCCTGAGTGGGGAATGGTATCAAAGGCCTTGGCCAGATCAAGGTAGGCTGTATGAACCACCTTGCCTTCATCCACAGCTCTGGCGACTGACTCAAAGAAGTCAACCAAGATGAGCAGGTGTGATCTACCCTTCACAACACCAAACCATGTGGGATCCAGAGTTTGGAGATTCCGTATATCCTTGTTTATTAGGTCCATGATGATGTGTTCCATAGCTTTGCATATCAGAATTGTCAGGCTAATGAGGCGATAGTTCCCAGGATCTGTAATCGCTCTTCCTTTGAGGAGAGGGATGACAGTAGCAGTGCACCATTTGGTAGGGACAAAGCCTGAGGTGAGGCTGTGATTGAACAGGGCACACAGGTGAGGTGCCTGTTCACTCGGTAGTTCATGTAGAACACAGCCAGGGATATTATCAGGTCCCATAGAAGCTGTATTCTTGGCCTTGGACTGTGCTGTTTTAACTTGTGCAGCAGTAATACTGGGTGGCTGGCAATCTACTGGTATTGTGACTGGTCCCTTGGGGGGGAGGGGTAAAGTTGGCACTGAATCTGTCAGCCATTATATTGGCAATATCTGTTGGCTCGTTTTAGGAGGAATCATTGTGCAGTAGCTCAGAGCATATCTGGGTATTGTCATGGAGATTCTTTGCATAACTGTAGAAGGCCTTGTGGTTTTCATTACTATCTGCTGCAATTCCATTTTCATAGCTAGCTTTAGAGGATTTGATGAGGGATCGCAAGTTTTTGTTGAAGCTAATAAGGGAGTTTTTCCAGTCTTGGGACTTCACCTTATTCCACATCAGTTTCCTCCTTCTGTTGTAGAGCTTGTTTATGGCAGGGGACCACCAGATTGGCTTCCTTTTTTTGAAGGTGAGCATCTTGGTTCGGTTGGGTATGGCGAGATCCATGCATTTGCGTATGTGTTCGTACAGTGCATTGGTGCATGATTTGGTGGTCATGCAACTGATCTCCATTTGCATGGGTGCCGTGAAATTAGCCACTTCTGTTTTTAGGAGCCCAAAGTTAGCTTTGGAGAAGTTTTTCATAGTGGTTACCTTTGTGGGGGGAGGGGATGTGGATTTCTAAGGTGATTAGTTTGTGGTCGGATCTAACCAGGGAGGAGTTGACTATTAGTGTAGAGCAACGGTTGCCCATGTTAGTAATAACCAGCTCAAGGATGTTGCTACCTCTAGTGGGGATCAGAATGAGTTGATCCAGGGCACTAGAATTAATGAATTCCAGGAAACTTTGGGCAAGTGTATTGGTACATGAATAGTTTTTCCAGTTAATGGAGGGGTAGTTGAAGTCGTCCTGTATGAGAGTGTTAGGTTGGACCCTAATATTCTCCAGGGTGCTTAGGAATGTGGAGTGTGTATCCTGGGACATGGTTAAGGACCTATAGCAGGCTACGACCTGAATCGCTGTCTTACTCAATGTTAGCTGCACATAAAGTATCTCAGATGAGTTATGTTGGGATACTAGTCTGGAGGTGTGTGCATCTTTTATAAATATGGAAACACCACCACCTTTGGAGCTTCGGTCCAAGTTCTGGGGCCGGAAGGTGTGGAATGAGTTATATCCTGGCAGTGCAGTGGTGCTTTCTGCTGCCTTGAACCAGGTCTCTGTTATGGCACAAATGTCGATGTTCTCCATTTTAAGGAGTGCTTCGAATGAGTGCATTTTGAGATTTAGACTTCTAGCGTTAAGTAGCATGGCCCTTAGATTGCATTTGTTTGTAGCTGTTACGGTGGTAATTTGGTCTTTGGAACACCACCTAAAAATGCATTATAGGGGTGGCAAGAGCCTTGGCCAGTATCTGGAATCCCAGGGGTGACAGATGCAGGCCATCTCTAGCAAAGCAAATGTATATTCTCTGCTGTCTACTATATGTTTTCTTACATTTCAAACATACTTTAATATTGCAACCATTTTATCTAAAAATGTATTATGTGATCTGTAACACTCTTGAATATTTTTAATCTTTTTAGGGTTGGTTTGGAGTTTTTCTTCATAGGCTTCCAGTAAAAATAGGTACTCTGGACCCAGACACTTTACCAGCAAACAAAGCTTAATAAATAAAATAGATAGATAGACACACGCGTGCCCACGCACGCAGGCACACACGCATACACGCACTTGCCATTTTGCCTTTTTTACCTATTACTGTGTTCAAATACCAAGATGAATGCAAATACACCTTTCAGTGAATGTAGTAGCTGTTTTGCACCTGACAGTCTTTCATATCAGTGCAATGAACTAATGACCATAAGGAAGAAAGATGACCGGTGGATTTGTGTTTTGAATGCACAGAGTTTCAGAGTACTGTTGACTTGGGCACTGATATATTGTGCCTTCAATATTTCCCCCATCATCTCTCAGCCATTATGCATAGAAAAGGGATTTGCCCTGATTTGATTTTGGACCCCCTTTCTCTATATCTGCATGTGCAAAAATAATGCTGCAAACAGCAGATCAAAGTTTTTTTCATGTCTCTACTAAAGGCTGGTTTCTTGTGAACTGCATTTCCTTGCTTCTACTATGAGCAGATGAAACTGAATGTATCAATAATCAGAATCCCCAAACTACAGTTGCCAGAAAAAAATAGCCAAAAAAAGTGTTTTGTTTTTTTTGCAAGAGAAAGCCTTCCACACCCCTAAACTTACATGTAGCAACTTCACAGTCACGCCAACTTGAAGATGGGGGAAATTCCTCCAAAAAGTTCATCACTGCAGGCTGAACTTGCTAACAAAGATTGCCTGTGGATGAACTCTGACAGTATGCAGGTTGAACTTCAAGCAACTAAAGTTCGAGAGTTCAGTCTTCATCCATCCATAGGTTATCCCGTTTGGCCAGTGGATATTTTTTCTGTTTTGTGGCTATCTTATATTTTATGCAGTGTAGTTAGAGTGCAGATTAGAGGAAGGGGTGGCATCATTTTTCCTGATTATGGATCATGATACAGGCTTAAGATTCAATTAATACAGTTGAAGTATTTGTTGTTAGCATTTAGAAATCATTCCATTTTGATGGTGTAAAATCACCCTTAACATGTTCTAACACCATTTCCAGTAAATTTTCCAGAAAAATAAAGAATAGTACATTATTTGCACCTACTAATATTTATGTATTTACATATTTATTTAGTTATTTAGGAAAATGAAAGGAGAAATTTTAAGACTAAAGAATGAAAAGTGCAACACTGAAAATTTAGAGAGGATAAAAACTATAGAAGTGTGCCAGAGTTATATATATATAAGTGAGACAGAAAAAGGAGAAATGATGTGTAGAGGTGTAAATATATATGTTGTTTGTCTTTTCGGCTTTTCCCGGTTAGGGGTCACCACAGCGGAACTCCGGTCCGCTAATGATTGGCAGTAGATTTTTTATGGTGCCGAGTTTCCAGCCCGACGCCCAACCTTCAGCGAAGGCACGCCCATTCACACATGTCTTTCGGAGGAAACTCGACCGTGGGGAGGACATGCAGACTCCACACAGAAGGCACTCCAGCCATGGATTGAACAGGAGAACTTCTTACTGTGAGGCAACAACGCTACCGCTGTAGCGCCGCGGCTTCATAGAGGTGTAAATATATATATATATATATATATATATATATATATATATATATAACTTAAACTCCCATTAGCAATTTATTATCAGGAGATATCCATCCTAACCCAGGCCCCCCCTCCTCAACAATTAAGGTCAAGTCCTTAATACTCACTGCCTTAAATTCTCAAAGTATAGTTAACAAAATCCCAAACCTCCATGCTTGGCTAACACATCATAAACCAGACATCTTATCCATCTCAGAAACATGGTTAAAACCCCATATAAAAGACTCAGAAATACTCCCACCTAACTATTCGATCATCAGAAGAGACAGGTCTCATAAAAAAGGTGGAGGAGTAGCTCTCCTCTACTCAACTTCCCTGTCAGTTACCCCCTACAACAAACCCACTCCTCAATTTAATAACGCAGAACTACTCATAACACTACTCCAAGTTAACAAACATAAACACATATGTATAGTCCCACTCTACATCCTCCCAGGAGATAATGTATCCACACTTGAAGACATCCTCTCTTGGCTTACCAACAACATTAGCAATGAAACTATAATCTTACGTGACATGAATATTAACTGGATCTCCATTCAGTTGCCCACAAACCCACTTAACATCAACTTACATAACTTCTCACAACTAATCAACTCTATCACACGCCCATCAAAAAATCTCTCCACCAGCAGTATCCTAGACTGTATCTTAGTATCTCATCCCCACTATTTCTCAGACAGTGGAACCCTTCCCGATCCCCTTGGTGACCATATACCCATCTTCACTCACCGACTCCCCTTAACCCAACATCATACCCATAACTATATTACAACATGTAATCATAAAGACTTTAATCCATCTACCTTCACTAACTCCCTAAAAACAATAAACTGGAATTGTCTAAAAACACTATCCTTAGTTGATGCTGTCGCCCACTTCAACACCACATTCCTAAAACTACTAGATGTCCATGCTCCTCTAAGAACTAAAAGAATAAAAACTAAAACTGCTCCATGGCTCACCAAAAATACACTAGCTACTATGCGGAAAAGAGACAAACTCTGGGCTAAATACCAGAAAAATAAGACCCCCCTCATCCATAATGAGTATAAATCTCTTAGAAACAGGGTAAAAAAACTTATCATCTCTGATCGACAAAATTACTTCTTCACACTTCAAAACAACAACAAAACAAATCCTCAAAAATTCTGGAAAGGCATCTCCACTCTACTTCATCCCAGTAAAACAGTCACCCCAACCCCTGACCCTAATGCCACTGATATAGACTTAGCTACTCAATTCAATTCTTTTTTCATTGAATCTATTTCTAAATTAACCTCTTCTTTCTCCTACAACACACACTCCAACTCACCTCCATCTTACCCCAACCACACTCAACACAACACTATAACCAATGCCACACTCATATCTACTAACTCTTTACCATCCTCCTCCTCTCCTACTCTCACTCCATCCACATCTTCCCCACCCCCTCTAATATACACCTGCTCTCCTACTCTCTCTCCCTCCTCTTCATCTTCGACCCCTAACAACCCCTCTCCACACTCCCCTCCATTCTCACTAAAACCTATACCCACATCTACCATACAAAAACTCCTTCAGAAACTAAAACCATGTACCAATGCTCCTGATGACATACCTCCTTACTTTCTTAGCTTAGCGGCTGAAGCAATTGACTACCCCATTAGCATACTAATCAACCGCTCAATTCAAGAAGATATGGTTCCCCAAATCTGGAAAAAGGCCTTCATCATACCTTTACATAAAGGTGGCAATAACAACAATGTTTCCAACTTCTGCCCCATTGCTATCCTATCTCCCATCTCTAAACTCTTAGAAAGGTGCATCCAACTTCAACTCCTACCATATCTCATAGATAACAACCTACTTTCTCCTACACAACATGGATTCAGAACAAATCACAGCACTATGACAGCACTCCTCTCCTTTCTAGAAACTGTAAATAGTGCCCGAGACTCTGGCCAAATTGTCTCTACCCTTCTACTTGACCTCTCTAAAGCCTTTGATACTATATCACATAGTCTGCTTCTAACCAAACTCTCCAAACTTAACCTGTCTTCCTCTACTTTGAACTGGTTCTCTAGCTACCTATCTAATAGACATCAAGCAGTCAAATGGAAAAAGGCAACCTCCTCATTTCTTAACACCCTGACTGGTGTCCCCCAAGTCTTCATATTAGGTCCCCTCCTTTTCAATATATTTATAAATGATTTCCACAAAGCTATCCCTCTCTCCAATATCATCTAATATGCAGATGATTCGACCATTATCTGCACTGCCTCAACTATCCCTACTCTCATAAAACTAACTCAGGATGCCTTTTCTACCATTGAACTATGGATGAAAACAAATCACCTAGCACTCAACCCCACTAAAACCAAATTAATGATATTCACCCCCTCTAAACTCAACTCTCTCAATACAAACCCATTCTCTATTACTAGTGAGAATAACACTCCTCTGGAACTAGTGACAGAGACCAAATTACTTGGAGTCTAAATTGATAACCAACTAAAATTCAACTCCCATCTACAACTAAATATTAAAAAAAAACATCAAAAACTAGGGATGCTCTGTCGACAAACAAACTACCTTACAACTGCCACTAAAATCACTCTCTCTACTTCCTTTCTTATTCCCTCCCTTCTATATGGAGCTCCACTACTAACTAATCTACAAATCTCCCTGAAAAAACAACTTTCCTCCTGCTACAATAAAATCGCCAAGTTTGCTACCAACCAAAAGTCTTACACCCACCATTGCTCCTCTCTCCAACAACTAAAATGGCTAGAACTACCCCATCAGCTCTCCTATACACAACTATCCCTTGCTCATAAACTTATTTTCAACCCTCCTCTGTCCCTCCCTCTCTTCTGTGTTTAAAATGCACATACCTGATAGAATATTAAGGTCCAACAACCAAAATCTATTAGAAGTGTACAAACCAACCCGTCCACCTGGCAAATATCTTCTCTCACATGGGTTAGCTCGCCTCTGGAACTCTCTGCCTTCATCTATCTGTACTACCTCTAACCATTTTATGTTCAAAAAATCTCTTCATTCACATCTACTTTCCCAGTGGGAATGCTCTTGCTCCCACCCTACTTAACTGCACTGAATATACCCATTTCCTCTTACTCCTGCTTACACCCTTGATTTCTCTCTCTCATTATCCATAACTCCCACTTCCCTGTTTATTACTACTGAATATGTAAGAATACTCTACACTCTCACTTTAGTAGAATTTTGAATTTATGTATAATCCCTTATAATCTGCCATCAGTTTTTTTAACACTTACATTAATTGTAATTGTTGTGCATTGCATTTGTATTTGCCTACTGTGACTTTAATAATGTTTAAGTATGTCTAATACCTACTGTAATCTATATTGTCTGGAGCTTTTCTCCCCAGGACTCCATTGAAAACGGGTTCATTTTGGCCCAATGGACTATCCTGGTAAACCAACTGCAAATAAATAAAATAAATAAATAAATAAATAAATAAATATGAATAGTGAAGTTTGTGAAGAGGTAGGAGAGACACAGGAGAGGAGAAATGAAAGCAATATGTGATAAAGGGGGAGTGAATATAAGAAAAGAATAAAGTAAAATTTGAGGTAGCCATTATTTATAAAAGCTTCATCTAAATGGTTTTATAGAAGTAGCTAGCTAGGCAAAAACATGAGCACAAATTTATAAATGCAGACCCACACCATGAGTCCATTAGGTACTGTTTTTAATAAATATTTCAATGACTTTAGGATACCTACATATTTCATATTTTAATTACTTGCCTACAGTCTCTAAGCTCTAAAGTGAGTGATAATTATTTACTGATCAGGCAATATGGCAAAAAATTTAAGTTAAACACTTATGGAGCTAAGGGAGAACTTTGTCCGAAACCAAAATGAAAGAAAAAGAGTTTAAGGGGATATTACTGTCATAAATTTTAATCATAGATTTAAAGCAATACGCTGTACCATTAGAATCTGTCTTGATATCTGAAAAAACTGCGATTTTATACTGAAATTTGATGTAGTGGAACTGGTTTTATTAGTAAAAGAGAGATATATACTGCAATGAAAATAACTATCTGAGATGGGTACTCAGTCAGTATCCCAAACCTCATATAGATCATGCTTCTAAACACGCTACATTCCTGCTACTACAAATTAAAAAAAAATCGTGAAATAATAGGCTTAAGACCCCAACATATATTGCCAACCTAGGTTTCTAAAAAAATATTCCATTTAAAAAATATGTAAGCCACTTTCTAAGCAAATTGAAGTTATTGCATATATTGTACAAAATGGTGAAATTATTTTCAAGATGTATGTATTGTCTGGCCATAGCCATAATCCACTGATTAACAACCACATATGTTCAAAAATTATTGGTAGCAGAAGCTATCTATATTCAAAGCAAGAATTGTTGCCAAGATTATAACTGCATAGGTAATATAGACCAATAATTTTCACTCACCCCTATCTGTTTTTGACAGTATATGAATGGCTGTTTCAAGAGATATATAATGAAGTGTAATTCACTTTCCATATAATGAAAGAAGACATGTTCTTGGGGATGGTATTCTATAAGCAGTGTTTAATAAATGGTGATTAAATGTTGACTAGAAAACCATCAGGCCAAGACACCTAACAGATTCAGTGGAAATAGAAATGTATTTTATGTTAACAGACAAGGCAAGCCACAGAATGTCTTCCTGGAAGAGTCTGGCTAATTTAATTAAGGTACTGACTTATTTGCTCAGCATGGGGTATTAGCTGTTTGGTGAACCTTGACTTAAATGGCAGTAACATAGTACAAGATTAGTGCAAATACTGTTATAATTACATAGGGCTGAGAAATATATTTACCAGGACGGAGGCCTGCCAGGGGTGTAGCCAAAGAAAATAATTTCATAATCATGTGCTCTTATTGCTTCCTCCCAACCCACCTGTCATTAAAAAATTGAAACGTCCCTCCAACACTTAAATGTTTGCATCACTTTCCTTCTAAAACCAGATATTTTTTAGTCGATGAAACTCTTATTGGAGGCCTTAATTTAGACTTTTGTGGACATAGTATAGCCTAAAAAAGTCATGATTTCTCTTAAGTAATGTATAGAAAATTGTACTGGGCAGAGTACAAAGAGTATGCCTAGCTACACCCATGAAGCCCACTACATAGGGTATAAATCATGAAACATTCTTTTCTCATTAGTAAGTGCATTCATGTTTTATAAACAAAAAGAAAAACAACACTACTGCGGAGACTAAAAACTTTAATAACCCTGTGAGCTTTTGTTTACGGTTGTTCAGACTTCCTCAGATCAAAACCCTGGTCAGCATAAAACTATGCAATTAAACATTTACTATAGTGATTTGATTCGACAGACATAATTTCCTTGAGATACATAAAGCAGGAAATGCTAAATTCACAAAATACGAATAACAAATAAAAAAATATAAAATGAAAACATAAAAAATATAACAATGTATAACAGTCTATAGTGCACTGTCATATTTCCAATTTTTAACTGAATAACCGTACTAAAATTTTTAAAGCTTTTATTGAACCCGGTCTATTAGCTTATACTCTCAAATGCCATGTAGCTCTAAAATCTTGATATAGTCACCACCTGAAGGACTATCCAAAGTTCTAAACTTATTCCAGGACACCAAGAATGTTTTTTAATTTCTACATCAGCCAAGAGTTTGCAATGCATTATATAGTTTTATTGTAAACTCGGGTAATAAGTGTTACATAGTTTTAACTGCTTAGTGGTTCTTGGTGAGAAACTATTTAATGTTATTGTTTTTTCTTTAAAACACATAGAAGATTACAAATGCTTACTTTGAATAATGCTGAAAAACATAACGTATCAGTGTCATGAGCTGACCATTATCAAGCCTGCTTTTACAGGGTTGGTAACCAGGGATGCAGCAAGATCTTTGAAAGGTGACCCTCTTACAGTCAGAGGATGGATGGAGCCTATATATATGAGGATATAGGTGGTACCAGCTGTTGTTTAAGTGTAATTACCCATTTGTAGAGGAATAAGAATATTTTTACTACAGAAAATATAGTTGAACCTGGGGGTGTTTATAGGTGTCAGAACCTTTTTTTATGCATTCATAGAGAAGAAAATTAATAAAAATTATGGCTAAAACAATATAAATTCGTAACTCTTTCGTTCTCTGTTCAACAGAGCATCTTCAGATCCTTGCTAAACCTAATAAAGTAGTAAATAACGCATCTCTCATAAAAATTGAAAGCTGAAGCATCATGAATTTCAATTGATGACAAAAACAGCATTTGAAAAGACAGACGAATACACAGTACAATTAAACTATACAAATCACTAAGGTGAAGCAGAAACAAAAGCTAGGCTGATAATTTATTATAAGAGTTCATAGCAAGCAAGTACAAAAGGGGAATCAAAGTCGGAGATACATAGTTCTTTTTCCAACCCCAGGTGGTTATAAGGTTGGTGAAAATGAAGACAAGTTCTTGTTGGGGATGGAACTCTTATGCCCAAGAGCCATGGAGTATCAGGTGTTGCTGGTTTTCTGTTACATGTGTCCTGTTGATAGCATGTGTTCCATCTCCGTTGATCACTGGCCAGAACAGACTAGAATGTTATTGTGCACTGAGGATAGAGACGACGTTGGGGTATGGTTTGAACTGGAACAAACAAGGCCTTTTTGATTGGCAGAGATTAGAAAACAATAGAGCTGGATGCAAAGGTGTGACTGTTCTGGAAAATGAGTAAACAAAGATGGGGGTTGTTTATGGAAGATACAGTAGCAAAGGAATTTTTAAAATGTTTATAAATAGCTTTCATCTTTGTTACAAGGGCATCTATTTCTTCACTATTGTTGAATAAAGGAAGATATTTATATTTCCTTCCTTTTACCATTTAATCCATTAATTTCATAAGTGTAGATTCATAATATCCACTTTTTAAAAACATTACCAATTTTCTTAATCTCATTTAACAATACAGCATTATCTGATGTTAAACATGAGACTCTGATAAATCATTTTTATAACATTCAGCTTTATAAAACATGGGTGATAACTGCTAGCAATTAAGAAATTATTTATGTTCACATCCTTCCTGATTTTTTGGCATCCAATTCTGATTGCTAAAATTATATTCTATTTTCACATCCAAATATCATATAACATCACTCAACTGGCTACTTATAAAATATAAAATATTAGTACTACTTTCAAATCAGACATAAATTTCTCAAATTGTGCTTCTGTCCCTGACCAGATGAAAAAGACATCACCTATATATCTTTTTACATCAAAGCATTTTGAACAATTTATTTTTATATATCAGTCACACAGGACAGGACAAAATTTTAAATACTGAGGCCATAGCAGCATCCATGCCAACTCATTTAAAATGCTTAAAGCATTTGTCTTTAAACATAAAGGAATTATTTAAAAAGTCAATTCCAATAAGGGACATAGTATGTTAATCACTTTAGAAGTTACTTTTGTGCATTTTGATAAATATAATCTCACAAATTCAATAGTTTCATATGTAGTAACTAAGCATGCAATCAAGAAAAAACACTGAGGAGCATAGACCAGCTTCCCAATTGCCCCAAAGCACTTTCTGGTTAAGTGACTTCCTCAAGTTCACACAGTAAGCAAATGAAGGCTGAGAAAATCAAACTCTGTACCACAGGAAGAAGCTCATTAACAGCTCATACATTTAGTCCTCTACACTAACTGCCAGACTTGACAGTGTCTGTTTCCTGGGAGATAGAAATATAAAGAGATAAAATATCCACTAGGGTTAATTTCAAAGAGCTACTTTTCGTTTTATAATCCTTCAATAAGATTAAAAAGTGTCATGAATCTTTAACAAAAATACAGCCATTCATAAACTATAATTATGAAAGTCTATAACCCCTTCTGCTCCTTGAGTCAGTAATACATTACCAATGCATTTGCGTGCTCTACTAATTCCAGGAAGATTAACTTCTTTGCAACTCTTACTACCAGATAAAAATGCATTTGTTCTTATTCATTGCAACTATACAATCATATTTATCTGCTTTTAAAAACAAAACATTGCCCAGTTGCCATAATTCACATAAATCATTCATCTGTTCCATATCCAAGTTGTAAAATCTATTTTTGGGAGGTCATTTCAAAAGTTGCAAAGTTACAAGAGGATACTAGAACACACTCCTGAAGTACCGAGACTTCTAGGTGGTACTTGCCAGTTCATGCCTAGTGGCTAGGTAATCAACATAGTTCAGTTGTACTTAGACCAGAAAAACTCTGTGTGGTGATGTGGGAACTTACCACCTGCAAACAAGAGGGAGGAGTTCATGTATGATGCCAGGTAACTAGCATGCAGAAGATGGGAAGATTAAGATGGTCTAGATACTGCCAAATCAGTTACTATTTGCACATAGAATACCAGCAAATTGGTAGGACTCTATCTCTCATCTTGTCTAGAAATGTTTGAGGATCCACAGAAAAAGCCAATGACTGCTGCTGAGAACAGGGAAGTCCGGACCACCCTGCTCAGCTTTGTTACCACCATGACCTTCACTAGAATGAGCAGGTTAGAAAATAGAAGAATGAATGGCTTTTTGACAATTCTCAGTACTCTTTATTTTTGTCATGTGTAAATTTCTGTATAAACAGGAAAGCAATTAGCTGCGATTAGTTATGAATCTGGTACTAATCTGGTGCATCATTGACAACGATGTGTGAGAACCGGGTCCATCATTAAATCATTGTCAACTCTTTGAGGGACAATTCCAGAACTATTGTCTCCCTGTATTGACACCATAGACCCCTCTGGCTATGTCAGTGTACTGCTCATGGGTGGCTTTCCTATGGTTGACCTCTCATGTAGATCAGTGTGTGCATGTCTCTTTAAGAAACCTCCTGTGGGCATGTACAAGTGTATTGAGGACTGAGCATGTGTAACTGCCATTTTGTAGTTAGCTGTTGAGATGTAAGCATGCATGTGTGTAAGCTCTATCTATTAATCGTTTTGTTTATGTTTATTGATGCTACTATCCATCCCGATGTGTTTTTATGTAATAAATCATCTTAAACGAACTACCCCGCCTGCTTCATCTTCAATGTACAAGGGGATGAGTGGCATGGTGTCAGAAGTGGCATATCTAATGGCCAGAAAGAACTCCAGTTTCTCTACTTTGACTTCAAGAGGCATCTAGCTATGGTTGGACGTATGTACAGAAGTGGACCGTCCTTGCTATATGTATAATTCACAAAACAGGTCAGAAACAAATTTCTAATGTTAAACTTGCTCAGACCATTTCTTATTCACAAAATATGAAACAACGTATATAGAATGCTCTAAACAATATTAAAATAAGTTGAAATGTCCGATAGTGCCAGACTTATTCAAATTACTAAAGAAAATATTTGAAATAAAGTACAAATTGCATAAAACAAGTAAAATAAACAGAAACAACCACATTTTACAATACATACTTAACAAATCCATATTTTTCTTAATAACTGAGGCTATCCGCGTTATCAAACGTGTATGAAGTGTTCACGTGTTTGTGCAGTGTTACAGTAAAGTTATTTCACAAAGTGCAGTATTTCGAAGAGTTTATTGTACATTCGTGTGTTATTGCAAACTGCAGTAAGGCAACTTGTTCATACATAATTACAAGGGCTATATTTTCAGTGTGTCTGGGCACATAATTTGTTGGCATGGCTGAAGGATGTCGAAAACCAGGTCCACTAGTGTTTGATAATAATATTGCTGAGAAATGGAGAGTGTTTGAGCAAGTGTATGACATTCATTTTATGCATTTTCTGATAAAGATGACCATACAAAGGCATTTATTCTACTTATTTAGTTGGGTCAGAAGCCATTGAAAGGGATTGTTCATTTGTGTATGCAGCTGCTATCTATGCTGGAGGGGGAGGGGGGGACTATCATATTGTTGTACAGGCTGAGTCAAGAGAGGACCCTTGAGTGCTTAAAACATAAATTTAGAGAAATGTGTAATGCCCAAACCAACATTACAATGGAGAAGTACTTATTTTACGCAATAGATCAAAAGCCTTTTTCAGCATATATAACCGACCTGAGAAATAAATCTAAAATGTGCAGATTTGGTGATTTAAGAGATGAGTTGATAAAGGGCAGACTTATGTGTGGTATTAAAGATGATGCTGTGAGAAAGATTTTGCTTTGTGACAGTGATTTAAATTTGAATGAGGCCATTGAGTTTTGTCAGATTAATGAGCTCACAGAAAAGCACACATATATTCTTACAAATGAGAATAGCTTTAAAAGTTACTGCAGAAAAGCTCACGTAAATGGTATGCAGCTTGTTATTAAAAGAAGCAGTCACATGTCAGCAACTGCAGTCTCTGTCACACCCACTGGTAAACCCCAGAGCTTTCTAGCAAGTTCCAGAGCTCGCACAGCCTCAGTGAAGCATAAGAATGAGTCAGCAAACTCAAAGCATGGCCCCAATCTAGTTTCATTGCCAACTGTCATAATTGTGGTAACAGTCATGAATGTAAAAGAGAAAAGTGCTTAGCTTCTGGTTAACAATACTACAAATGTAATAAATGGAATAATTTCAAAAGATTTTGTAAATAAAAGGTCACACATTCTTTTATTAAAAAGGATAATTTTAAGAAATGAGTTGATCAATTAGACAACAGTAAAGTGGCATCTCCTACTCTTTATGTTGATGGTGTGTCAGTGCTTAGTGAGACGATCAATGCAGTTGATTATTGGGCCAAGAATAAAGTATTTTGCACTGTTCAGATAAATGGCAAACCCATAGAGCTTAAAGTTGATACTGGCTTAAAGTGTAACGTTATGTCTGCTGATAAATTTGCTAGATTAAGTGCTGGTGAAAGGCTTGATTTGGCAAGGTGTGCAAAGCTTGTTGCTTATGGTAGTGAAAAAATTCAAACCGAAGGCTCAGTAATGCTTTCATGTTACTCTGTTGGTAGAAGTTATGATTTATTATTTTATGTGGTCAGGAGGCATGTCCAGTCATTATTAGGCCTCAGAGACATTTTGAAATTGGGACTGTTTTCATTTAATAAGGAAGTCTATCATATTAGCTTAAAAGACCACTACTCTAATTTTGCCCAATCTATTTATTCTACCTATGCTGATCTATTCAAAGACAAGATTTGAACAAGGCACTGAAAAGATCTCATCATCCAATGCCCACAGTTGAAGAAGCCACAGCCTTGATGCCAAATGCCACTGTTTTCTCTGCTTTAGATGCAAAGAGTTCATTCTGGCAAATTTTGTTTGACAAGAAATCCTAGTCGCTCACTACTTTCAGTACTTCATTTGGAAGGTACAGATTTTTGAGAATGTAATTTGGGATAAATTCTGCAAGTGAAGTCTTTCAACGTGCAATGGAACATTTTTTTTCTGGGTATCCTTGTGCTATTATAGTAGATGGCATACTGGTAGGAGGTAATGGGTGAAGCTGAGCATGACAGAAACCTCAGAAAAGTTCTGGAAAGGCCACATCAAGTGAATCTTAAGCTCAATCCACAGAAATGCAAATTCAAGCTATGAGAAGTCACTTACATTATTCATTTATTTACCAGGTCAGGCTTATGACCAGACCCTTCTAAGCAAACAGCCATTCTTGAGATGCCAGCACCAGACAATGTTCAAGCTCTGCAATGTTTTCTTGGCATGGTTAACTACCTAGGCAAGTTCATTCCAGATGTGAGTCAAATATCAGCACCACTCAGAGAGCTAACATGTAAAGATGTATCTTGGTCTTGGTTAGAACAACACTAGAGAGCATTTGATGTCCTGAAACAGAGAATTGCCAGTCTGCCTACTCTCAGATGCTATGATGTACACAAACCAGTTACTCTTTCATGTGATGCTTCGAAATTTGGTCTTGGTGCAGTCATTTACAAGAGGGTCAACCTGTTGCTTATGCGTCTGGAACTCTCACCCAAGCTGAAATGCAATATGCTCAGATAGAGAAAGAGCTTTTGGCAATTGTTTTTGCATGTTCCAAGTTCCATGATTATGTGTATGGTAGACCTATCCAAATCAAAACAGATCATCAGCCTCAAGTCACTATTTTGAGAAAGCCTATGCATTCAGCCCTAGCCAGATTGCAATGTATGATGGTGAGATTGCAAAAGTATCATTTCAATCTTGTCTACAAGAAAGGCAAACTTCTTTACCTTGAGACACATTATCCAGATTGCCCAGAAACACCACAGAACAGTGTGAGAATGAGAACATTGATTCTGAAGTCATGGAAGTGAGAAATTTTTCTTCCATACATCTTGATGAGCTGAGAGATCACACAGCTACAGATCCAGTTTTCCAGAAGCTCAACTACTTTCTTAAAGAAGGAGGGCCATCAAAGCAATCAAGTTTACTTCAAGAAGTGCAACATTATTTTCCAAAAAGAGATCAGATTTTGTCAGTCAATGGTATCATTATGAAAAGTCCTAAAGTTATTGTTCCAAATTATTTGCAACAAGAGTGCATTACTATCTTGCATTGTGGTTACCCAGGAATTGATTCTACAAAAAGAAGGGAGAGAGGACTAGTATTTTTGCCTCCTATGACTCAAGACATTGAGAGAGTACTTTAATCTTGTTCTGTGTGTAGTAGTACAAAGACTGAATGACTTAACAGACATCCTACCTGCTTCTGCTAGAGGGGTAACTTCCCCTTTACTACTCTCTCCCATTCCTGATTTTCTTCTCCTCTATAACTAGTCTCTTTTCCCATTCCTTACTAATGACTTTGTTGTTCTGGGAATCTCCATCTTCCTTCTATTACTTTCCCACAGTGTAAAAAAAAATTTAATAGTGAAAATAGGGGAAGGGGTATTTTATCTGTATTTTATCTTAGCTGAACTTTAATGTATCTGTAACTGAACTTTAATGTTTTATACTGTATTTCATCTTAACTGAACTTTAATGTATATGTAACTGAACTTTAATGTTTTGTAACTGTTATTGTATTTTTAATCTTAAAATTTTGTAATTTTAAATATTTTTAATCTTGTCTGATCCTTGTGGAGCTTTTCTCCCTTGGTCTCTACTGAAAATGCTCATATATCCAGCTAGACTAGCCCGGTCAATAAATGTAAAATAAAAAATAAAAATAAATAAAGTCACATCAACAGAAACAACCACTTCAGCTTAACCAGATTCCAGAGCTACCTTAGTCAACAATAGCTACAGACATTTTCGAGTGGAATGGTCAGCATTACTTTGTGTTAGTAGACTCTTACTCCAATTGGTATGAGATTGATCTACTTCCTAATCTAGCATGCAGTACTGTCATTATTTATTTATTTTTTATTTATTTTGCATTTGTTAACCGGGGGTGTCTGACTGAGCCGAAAAGGCCCTTTTTCAGCAGAGGCCAGGGGAGAAAAGCTCCACAAAGAAAAATTACAGATACATTTAGTTAGACATGATCAGTATACACACAAATTACCAAAGACATGTTTTTACAGTGGTATGCGGCACATCAACAGTTACAGTGGAGAGAACAAACAAAAATATTAATTTAAAAATAAAAATATTAATTTAAAAATAAAGATAATTAATAGATTTGTGGTGTACAGCTGAAATTTGGAACATAGGTAGAATACATACGTAGTACACAGGTACAGTACATACATTGTAGATTAGCCAGTGTTTGTGAGTAAGATTGAAAACTATTATCAGGTACTATAGATTTAGTATGTATACCTTATCCACTTTCACTAGCCTGAGGAGCAATCATGGCACTGCCAACTTTGCTTGAGATGTTGCCTGATGAGGTCTTTAAAGGAGGCTTTGGATGATGTGTTTTGAATGTTAGTGGGGACAGAGTTCCATTTTTTAGCCACTGAACTACTATATAGTGCATCTCTAAAGCTATTGTAGCTGTTGGTGACTTCTAGTAGTAGTTTGCTTGATGATCTAAGAGGCTTTTTGGCTGAGTGATGTTGTACTAGGTTTTTGAGTGCAGGACACTTATTGGGGAGGTAATAGATAGAATAACAGAGGCAGAGCTGATTGTAAGTTAGGAGGTTGGGCAGTTCAAGCCAGTGGAGCTGTCTCAAAGCAGTACAGTGATGAGTTCTATATGAGCAATTTGCAGCAAAGCGGGAAATTCTGTTATAGCAGGCTTCCATTTTGCTTAGTTCAGTTTTGTTGAGATTAGTCAGAATGGGAGATGCATAGAGTATGGTGGATAGAAGTTGGGAGCGAGCAATGGCTGATCTTGTGATGTTGGTAAGAAATGGTTTGATACGGTAGAGTGATCCCAGTTTGGCATGTACTTTTTTAATAGTTAAGTTGAGATGACTATCAAATTTTAGGTGGGAGTCTATGGTTATTCCCAATAGTTTAGCCTGTGCCACTGGAGTGATTGGAGTAGCATTTGTGGAGTAGATAGTGAATTGACTGCTATCAGTGTTTTTGTTAGAACTGGTTATAATCATAAGCTGATTTTTATTTGGATTGAGGATAAGTTAGGCTTTGGTAAGGTAGTTTTCAACGTCAGAGAATGCTAGTTGAGTTGTTTGCAGGAGGGTGGGAATGTTTTGTGCAGCACAGATTAAGGTAGTGTCATCTGCATACTGAATGATACATGCATGTTGTGTGGAGGTATGGAGGTCATTTGTGAAGACTGTGAATAGTAGTGGTCCTTAGATAGAACCCTGTGGGACTCCCACAGTTATGGGCAGCTGAAAAGAGAGATATAATTTTCCCATTTCACAGCTTGGTACCTGTCAGTTAAGTAGCTTTGGAACTAGGTAAGAGTGGAATTTGATAGGCGATATTGGTTTAGTTTGTTTAGCAGGATTTAGTGTGAAACTGTGTCAAATGCTTTGAACATATCCAAAAAAAGAGTTGAAATCTGTAGGCCTTCATTTTTGAGATGGTTTACTGTGTCTATGAAGCAGAGGAGGCCTGTAGTGGTCCTATGGGCAGGTCTGAAAACATGCTGAGTAGGTGACAGGATGTTGCTGTCTAGGAGATAGTTTAGCATCTGGGTATGGATGCATATTTCTAGGATTTTGGCCAGGGGGGAGAGTAAAGCAATGGGTCTGTAGTTATTAAGTTCAGTGGAGGTCCCGCCTTTATGTATGGGTATAACATAGGATATTTTCCAGAGTTTGGGCACATAGTTTTCAACAATTGATCTGTTTATGAGAGTGGAGACTGACATAGCAATAGCATCTGCTGTGAGTTTCAAGAAATAGCTGGGGAGTAGGTCGGCTGCTGTTGATGTGGTTTTTAATTTGGAGAGCATGCTTTTGATTGAAGTGGTGGAAACTGTTTTGAGGGTAAAGCTTGTGTTAGTGTTATTTGTGTTGGGGGGGATAGTGAGGAAGGAATTGTCCTGTGATACTAAGGATAGAATTGAGATCACAAAGTGGGAGATGAATTGTGTTTCGATGGGAACTTTAGTGTCAGGGGTGGTTGATTTGGGGGTAGCCTTTTGGGTGGATTTTAGTCGCTGGTTTACACTTTTCCAAAATTTTTGGGGGTTGTGTTGGTATTTAGTTTGTAATGTTGTGTAGTTGGATTTTTTGTCCAGCCTAATGCATTTTTTTGCACGGTTGCGCAGTTCTTGGTACTTAGTTAGGCTTTGTGTTTCTTTGTTTTTTTTATAGTAAAGCCAGGCAGTGTCTCTGGACTTGAGGATTTGTTTGGTTTCTTTACTGAGCCAGGGGTTTGTAGAGGTTCTAACCTTGATTTTGCACAATGGACCGACAGTGTCTAGGTGTTGTAGAAATGTTTTGTTGAAATATGCTACAGCCTGGTCAAGTGGGAGGGTTTTTAGTGGGGGGGGGGTCCAGTCCCAGTTACAGAGTAAAGTGTTGAGGACCTCAGGAGAGAATGTTTTCATGTTTCTAGTGGATATATAGTTAGTGGTTTTGCATATGCTTGTTCCACTACATATAAAGTATATTATGTTGTGGTCACTTAAGGTGTCTGGGAGACTGCCTGTGTCAGGGTACAATTCAGGGTTGTTAGTTAGGACCCAGTCAAGGATGGATTCCCTTTTAGATTTTTTTATCACATCTGGTTGGAATTTGGACTAACTGCTGGTAGCCATGGAGATTTATTAGATTACTTGGTGGTTCTGATATACAGGTGAAAGAATCTAGGTTGAAGTCCCCCAGAATAAGGGTTTCTTGTGAGTATGTGGAAGAACACTAGGATAAGAAGTCTTCAAGGCTAGCAGGTGTATTACCAGGTGGAATATAGATCACAATTGTGGTGATGACCTTTTTAGGGTGAAGTTGAAGTTGTGAGATAAGTATGCCCCAGTTATTGGGGGGGGGTAGGAGTTTGGTAATTGTTGGACAGTTAAGTTGGACTTGTACAGTAAGGCAGTTCCATTCCCTTTATGAAGTGGTCTGTCTTGTCTAATGATATTGTAGCCGGTAGGGAGAACTTCTGAGTTAGCTATGTTTTTATTTAGCCAGGTTTCTGTTAAAGCAACTATGTCTGGGGAGTAGTGTGCCATTGTGGCCTGGAGTTCAGGTATTTTATTTTTGATACTTCTAATATTAATATTTAGCATTAAAAGATGGTTGGTTTTGCTGCTGTTGCTGATTTGCCCAGGGATGAAGAAAGTGGGGATGTTATGTTCTGACATTTGTGTTGGAGCAGTTTGTGTTGGACAGGATGGATTTGGGCCTGGGTTGGGGTGGATATTCCCACTTATGGTGAGCCTGCTTTTAAAATGGTGATACCGATGTTGGATTTTGGTGAGGAGTTTGAGAAAGTATTGTGTTTTTTGGAGTAGGAACAAGAGCATATGTGTTTAGTTCTGAATTGATACGTTACGTAGTCCTTGAACAATTGTGGGCAGATATTATTATAATGTGCGGTGTCTGTATATGAGAGTGCATAATGTAGTGTTGTGCTACTAAGTTTAGGGATATTGCTAGAGTGATAACTTGTGGTGTTGTAAAGAATTATGAGAAGACAGACTAGACTTAGTTGTATGATAGTCATGGTTATAAAGTTTAAGTTGGTTCTAGATGGGGAGTCTGAATAGGAATTATAGGGTTGCACTATATGTGGATGGGGAAGTAGTGTGGGTGATGTAAAAAATGCCTAGTGGGAATGAGAGTGATTGGGAGTATTTTGTGTGGAGCAACTTGGTGTGGTATAATGTGATATGACTTGAGGAGCTGTGATTGGTGGAGGTGATGTGAGGGTGAGCTGTGGGTGTGGCTGTGATTACTATAAATGTAGAGGTAGTGGGGGTGGGAGGGAATAGGGGGCAGGGTAGGGGAGCGGAGAGAGCCTGAGCGTTAGCGAGGGCAAACGGAGTGGGGCAGAGCCCACCAAGACAAGAGAAAAAGTAAGTATTACTTTACAAATCTGAACACTTTAAACAAAATCCTGAGGTCTAATGGCTTACCAGCAAGCAGAATGTAATTGCTGAAGAGCACTTGTGTCCTGGTGGGAGACTAGAAATTTAAAGATGGCTCCATGCTCAGCAGGAGTCTAATATAGACTTAGTATTGGTGGAGGGAGATAGCACAAGTGGTGTAAGCCAGGTGGAATGCAAAAAAAAACAGAGAGGCAATCAGTGGAAATCAGTGAAGGCCTCAGAGGGGGTAAGTAATAATTCAAACTACCTGTAAAGTGAAGTAGAGAAGAGACAGCAAAGTTTATTAAGGTTGGGAGTGTGTCTTCACATTGACTTGCTAATTAGTAACCAGTTTGTTCACAGATTAGAGTAGGGAGATACATTAGCAATGAAGGGGAATGTATAGAGATGCAAATAAACAGGTGGGCCTCCAAGTGATACAAACTAAGGCAGAAAGCACTGAGAGGGCTGCTTGATGGTTAATTTAGTCACAGGGATCTAAATTAAATTTATACTGTCTATTGGACAGTTAGGATTACTGTACTAGCTGGGGGAGGGAGGACACAAGGCTACAACAGTCAGTTTTATTAGCACACTGAGAACTTCTAAGAAATTACTAAGATGAAGCGTCATTTTGCAGTACATGGTAGCCCCACAAAGTTATTTCTGACAATGGCAGGCAGTTTACAAACCAACAGTTCAAAATATTTGCAGAAGAGTGGGACTTTACTCATGTCACGAGTAACCCAGAGTACACGCAGTCAAATGGTTTGGCAGAACGTGCAGTTCAAAGTGCAAAGCAGTTACTAGAAAAGTCGAAATGAGACAATAGTGATATTTTCCTGAATCGCTTGAATCTCAGAAATATTCCTTGTGATAAACATCTTTGTTCACCTGTTGAAACAAACCAGAACCACATTACCAATCAGTAGTCAGTTGTTGGTTCCATGTGTCAAGAACAACAGGTCAGTGAAAGCCAAACTGTTGAAGAAACACCTAGCCCAGAAGTCCTATTACGATAAGACCAGCACACAATCCATTACAAGAAGGAGAAGTAGTAAGGATGCAAACGTTCAAAGGTCATAATTGGATTGGAGTTGTGAAGAATATCTGCCAGAGCTGATATCGTACATTGTGGAATCACAAGGAGCACTTTTTAGGTGGAATCGGAAGCATTTGATACTGGTGTCTGAGCCTATACCATAGCATATAGCCTGTGAGAAAGTCTTTATCTCAAAGTGAGTTGTCCGGTGTTCCATTTCCAGAGGAAGTTTCACAGAGTACCCCCATTCCTGCGATGAATCCTGAAGTTCCTGACAAGCTGTTCACCGAATCCTGTCCCTGTTGCTAAACCCAGTCCTGATTGTTATGTTTCGAGATTTGGTTGTATCCCCAGACCATGTTCCAGATACATGGCAAACTGAACATGAACATTGTGTTTTGTTTCTAATGTCTATATTGATGCATGTTTAACTGCAATGTTATTTTTATAAGGGCAATCTTTTTAAGAGGGATGATGTAGCTCAATGTGTGTATGTCTCTTTAAGAAACCTCCTGTGGGCATATATAAGTGTACTGATTACCGAGCACGTGTAAGTCTAACTGTCACTTTGTAGTTAGCTGTTGTGATGTAAGCATGCATGTGTGTAAGCTCTGTCTGTTAATCAGTTCGTTTATGTTTATTGATGCTGCTATCCATCCTGATGTGTTTTTATGTAATAAATCATCTTAAACTAACTACCCCGCCTGTTTCATCTTCAATGTACAAGGGGACAAGCGACATCTCAGATGCTATGTAATGTGCCATTGCATTGGCATGGTACAGCCTGTAAGTAGAATGCTTATAACTCTGCAGTAATATGTGACTGCAGTCATCCTTGTGGCATTCATGTCATGGATCACTGCATTCCACAGTCAGTCCCTAAGGGCTAGTCAGCACCCCCTATCCCCAGTGGGCATCTCCATGTGTCCTAACTGCCTGAAGCAAGAAAACATTTTCTGCGTGGGTGAAATTGTCCAGCCTTTGCCTTCCATTTTGTCTGTTAGACATGCAGACGCCTATGAACACAAGACAGACAAATATAGATTATGTGCCACTGAGACTGGTAGGATGGCATCTAAACTAAGGGATAACCTAATTATACTATGCTATCATCACATGGACAGCTGTTGGGGTATGCCATACAATACATGTAGGAAGAGATAGAGGTATACATGCCATGCATCTGTACATTTGTACTAACGTCACCCCACTCCCACCCCTCCACCCCCGTGGTAGTCTGAGGTGCAATAAAGTAGTTAGGAGAGGGTCAATCCACTTAAGACAAGTAAAAAATGTTGGATAAATATGTGATAGTTGTGGGGATGGACGTCAAGACAAATATTCATTTTTGGCCAGTATTCAATATATCTCAATGAGAACTCATATATGTGGCAAATGTTAAGATGTGGGTAATTAAACATATCATACACATAAAACATCATGCTAAGTAATGATATGAAATGCATCTGGAATCGAATCCTGATGCAATTGTCAAAAAAAAAAAAATCTTCAGTCAAGTGATTTCTGTCAATAATCCAAACAGGAAGCTGCATATAGATACATTCAGCAGTCTAAGCAACTGTCAAAGTAACTGTTCCAAAGTAGTGCCTTTACTCTGCAGTAACTCTGTGTTCCTCTGGTGAAGTCAGTCAGTTTAAGCAGTGTTGCACAGAGATAACAGGCCTGGTGTGGCCAATAGCAAAAACTCATCAGGTAGGATGTGATGGCTTGGCAGTTATACCCAATGCCAAACTTTCCACAAATGCAAAGGACTTAAAGTGAAGGCTTTTTATGGGCCATTTCTGTCCCATTGTGTGGTGTGCGATTTATTTTTGACCAGATTAAAGCAGGGAAAAAACAAAGGGGAAGCAATAAAGTAATTTACAGGAGAGAAATATATCCACTTCTTCAACATCATAACATGAACATGTATAGAAAATTGGATGACTTTGGACTGTCACTAACACAAATGGGTGACAAAATGCAATAATGTTGTATAGCAAATTGGACCAGATCAAATATGTTGAGAACACACATATACAAAGTGAAGGGCTATGTTTGGGACACTTTTTTTTTTTTTTTTTTTTGTGGTGCAGGTGCCCATTTTTTTTTTTGATTTCAAGAAGAGAAGAGTGTTGGGATCAAAGGATCATAAGATCACAGGGGATTAATAGGCCATTGACCTGGAGGCCATTTTAAGCCTAGCCGTTTCAACCCAATGTAATACCATACTAGTCAATACCCAAGATTGCATTTAGTGATGACTGCCCATGCCCAGTAGGGTTATGGGTACTATCCTCAGTAACAGTTTATGTTGCCCTATCCACTCATCCAGTTCCTGCTTGGTCAGAGCCATAGAGGTGCTCTGTTTCACATGAATTGGTAGCCTGTTCCAAAGATATGGCAGTCGCTGGAAGAAAAAAAATCTGTCCCTCCAGCATGTCCTATTTAAATCACAGGCCATATTGAAGTCCCTAGAATGGGTAGGCCTAGACCCATTTGATTTATGGATATGCAGTAAGTTTTGGGTCTTAGGTTGTTCTGTAGGCCAGGCATAAGTCTCCCCTAAGACTTCTATATGATACAGAGTATAGTGACACGGATTTTAGTTGGTCTGTGTAAGGCACATGCTGGAGACCCTTGATCTTCTTTGTTAGAAACCTCTGAGGTCTCTCTAATTGCTGTAGATGCTTAGTACGGTACATACCGAATGGGGTGTTATACTCAAGTATGGACCAAGTATGTGCCGAGTATAGGGGGGGTTATAACTTCTTTTGCTTTCAAGGCTATGCCTTTACTAATCAAGTGAGCTATGTGGAAAGCTTTCCTTACAACAGAGGAAGGGATATATAGGAATGTAAGGGTCAGGTATGTTGGGTAGGTAAGAAAGCAGGTGCAGACAAACAGGACAAACAAGATAGATGGAAGGATGGTGATGGACACAAAAAGTTACAGAACACCATGATTATGGATAGCTAGAGGACATCTGAGCCACATGCCTGTGTCAAACATGGGAACAGTGAGAATCTAGTCCTCACCCTCAGAACTGCCATCATGTCTCATTCCTCGGTTCCCTGTGAGACTGCTTGATGTGGGAGTCTCTTTTCCATTCTAATGAGCAGCCTCTCCAGGTGACTGATGTGGGTACCAAGGCCAGTTTCTATGACATCACGCACCATCCCTGGCAGCTCCTGGCTGGTGATGTAACCATCTCAACCAATATTCCCAATATTACCTGATACAGATGGATCAGGTCTTGCAGGGCCTGCAGTGCTGCCAGGTTGTGTCCCAGAGGTGCTGGGTGTTGGTGCGGTAGCTGTGACCTCCCTTCCTGTGCTGAAAAGCATTTGGTTTGTTGGTAGAAAAGTATGACATCATAATGATGTGTTTCCATTTAAAAAAAAGAAGACAAAGGGTGGGGTGAGGCAAAACAGAAAAGAGTTGATCACAAACATTATATGTCACCTTCATGGTTTATTACAATAAGTATACTTTTATTATTGTATTAGCTATATAGCTTTCCCAACCAAAAAATAATTGTGAATTGTTACAAGTAATCCTTGGAAAATGCAAATATTCCATTACACTTTTAAATGCACTACGGATTAATTTACAAACATGGCATTAAAGCCAATATTGCTGCAATTAAAATTTAAAAATGATATTTGTTGAATGCAAATGTATAGTTTACTTGTGTTAATTGAACCCACCTAGTCTGAATATAGTACTATACCTGCCTAATATAATTACCAAGAGTTACAGAAGAAAGCATGCATGCTTGTTTTTACAGTTAAGATCTGCTTGTTTAAGTTGCTACTAATCTATAGAATACCAATATATTTAAAACACTCATGTTCATTTGTGCTATACACATACCCCTTGTCTCTCTGAGTCTCTCCAATCTCTCAGCATGTGCCCCCCTGTTCACTGAAATTTCCTGTGCAGCTGTAAATTAGAGATGGAGAGACAAAGAGACATGAAAGCATTTTGCATACCAGTCTTGATACTCTATAACTTTCCATAACATTTAGTGTTGCTTTATCAGTATTGCTACACAACTGTTGTGATGTCAGCAGTCCTAAACTCATCTTGCCACTGGTTGAGCTATGCCTGCTTGTAACATTTCACGTCACTGTAATGGTGCCTGCACTGCTCCCCGGTGGGTGGTATGCCATTTGCAGTGGAGAAGGCCTTGGCTAGGCTGTTTCACACCTCAGCCTTATAGTAAGAGCTAGTGTAGCCCCCCTGCAGCAGCCTATGACTGTAGCACTTCACAATGAGTAAATATTTTGCCTCCTCCACACCCCACCTTTGTGCACTGAATTTGACACCATCTTTCCCATTTCCTGCCATGTCTGCAAAGGTCCTCCAACAACTGTGTTTTCCCACCAATTTGTGATATTGCATTTTAGGAACAGTAAACACATGCAACCATGCCAAGCACATTCGCATGATGTTAAGTGAAGAGAAATATTGCCAAACAAAAAGGAAGGGAGTTTATGAAACAGCAATGATAATTGTACATTAGACATTAATTTATGGCATTTGTGCTGCTATATCTGGTCACACTTTGTACTACTCTCAACAATGAAATGCTATATGACTTAGCTCTTAAGCCATGATTTTAGAAGAATGAATGGGTGATTTGACACATATTTTGTGCGGACTTAACACACTCTTAAAATTAATTTGTACAATGTGGGATTCAAACCTATGCAAAAAAGGGAATGCACATGTTTTCCACAAATATAATTATTCCTCATTGCCACAGAAGGGTTTGTCAATCATGGTTATTACAGACATACAGTTTAAAGAGTGACTGGTGCAGTACTTCAGTTAAGCTTGTATGGGTAAGACATGACAAGATCCTGGCTTATGCACTATCAGGTGTAATGCAGGAGTAATATCTGACAATATACTGGAAATGTATAGACTTGAATTACTTCATTAATAGATTTGTGATTTCTACTACATACCTAACAATGCATTCTGTTTTACAGTTATACTTGGGTTAAATGAGGGGTGTAGATTACCATCATTAAACTATTGCGTCCATCAGAGATATGCAACTGCATTTTTTATTACATACTTATCAGTGTAATGATAAACCAGTTGCAAATATAATACAGTGATATGATACCTAAAACACTGTGTCTATTATCAATCAACCTGCTATACATAGCTATTGGTATGCAGTATTACCTTTATAATCACATTTTAGGAAAAATTACAGTGGGGTACCCTAACTAAAAAGTGGATTGTAGAGGATTAGAACCCTGTTTCACCTGTGTTCTAGCCATGGATTCTTTGTACTTACACCTGGTGCCACAGGAAAAGCTAAGCAGCAGGTGTATTTACACATTTAGCACTGTCCAGAGTACCGAAGGCCACAACTCTCTGCTTAGCCTGTTTGTGTGAAGGAAGGTGAACCAAATGAAATCTTACCAAAGTAAACGAGGATGATGAATTTTTTTAACATTAAGTTTAAGACCTTGGCTTTAGCACCAATCATTGATCTGTGTAAGCCCCATTTGAAGATCACTGACATTGCTAGGGGATTCAATTATAGCACATAATTTGCAGTCATCCTCATACTTGCTTAGCCACAGTCCCTCCATTTTGGCCTGGACTTCTAAGAAGTATATGCCAAATAAGAGGGCACCCAGCAATGAACCTTGTGGGACCCCACTGGTGACAGGTCTGCTGGTAGAGGTGAAGTCTCCCACTTTGACTGAGTGTTGTCAATTTGAGAGCCAGTCTGCAACCCACCTGACAATGCAGGTCTTGATATTCAACTGCGTTAGTCAATGATGCCCGAATGTGGGATTGTGTCGAAGGTCTTGGCCAAGTCAAGATACACTGTGTGCACAGCTTTGCCTTCATCTATGGCTCTGGTCACATTCTCAAAGAAGAGGTTTAGCAGGCACAACCTACCCTTGACAAAACTGAACTGAGATGGATCTAGGGTTTGGAGGTCACCTATAGCCTTACTTATGAGATTCATAATGATTCTTTTCATTGTCTTACAGATGAGGCTGGTTAAATGTATGGGTCTATAGTTACCCAGGTCTGTTGCCAAGCCACCCTTGTGGAGGGGGTTTACAGATGCTGTTTTCCATTCAGTGGGGACAAAGCCAATACTCATGTTGTGGTTGAACAGGCTGCCTAGTGGAGTAGTTAGTTCTTACTTAAGAACATTAAGAATGCATCCCAGAATGCCATCTGGTCCCATGGAGGCTGTGTTCTTAGTCTTGGAGAGAGCATTGAAGACTTGCTATTTGGAAATGCAGGGAGGAGGTGATGTTGAAGACATTGTTTGTAGTATGCTTTGAGGGGATGGGGGTTGTGAGGTTTTCACCAAACAAGTCTGCTGGCAGGTTTGCAATTTCTGCAGGGTCAGTGTGTGTGATACCATCCCCAATTAGTTCAGCACTTATCTGAGTCCTACCTTTTAGGTTGTGGACATAGCTGAATAAAGCCTTATGGTTATCCTTGGCTATGACTGCTAAATTTTTCTCATAATTTCTCCTTGAGAATTTTACAAGTTGTCTTATTTGCTTATTTTATTTAGGCCAAGGAGGGTGCTCTTCCATTTCTGGGCTCTTACATTTGTATTTTTAGACAGCAGCTTTCATCACTTATTGTATAATCTATTAATGTTAGATATCCACCAGGATGGTTTTGTTTTTTTCTTGAGGATCTTGCATTAATCCTATCAGGTATATACATTTGTGTTGATGTTTATACAGGACATCAGTGTATACCTTGGTATAGCCGTTGAAAATTTTAATTTACCTAAGTGCTGCTTCTGTACTGTGCTGTACTTGCTGGATTGGACTCAGTCTTCTTAAGACACAAAGTCTTGCTGGCTGTTTACTGATGAATCAGAGACACAGAATTTTGCATGACTGGATCTATAGTCTGTTTAAAGCACCAAGCCTTCCAAATTGCACACTGATAAAGAAATATATTTTGCAGCACAATACTATTTCACTGTAAGCACAATTACTAATAAATAACTTATTTTTATAACAAGACATACAACTGTAGTTTACAAATTTAATGTGCAAAGCTTTTCCTTCACAACTGATATGGACGATGGATTTATAGCCTTTCATTCTCCAGTCACCTCAGAACCTAAGTTCCTGCAAAATACCTCTAACATAATTTAGTATAAAGTCTTATTTACCCTTTCTGTCACGCACTTCAATTCCTGTCTTTCTCTTGGTATCTTTTTTTGGGCTTTTGTGGGAAATCACATAATGTCTGTTTTTAAACTTTTCTATTGTTCTTTTGTGAAACCATTTAAGCACTTCTGCTGATGTGAGAATTTGCCCTTTAGAATTGTTTTCTGTTGATTCTATAAAAAGCCATGTCCATTTATCTGTGAGGAATTACATCAAGCTTTTCTTAATATTGTGACAAACATGTCTTTTAGAAAATATCTTAAGGAAAACACATAAAAACATGTCCATTGACAGAAGTCTGTAAGGAAACATCTGTGAGAACCAAACTGCTTAGAAAATATCTTGTGTCCACTAATAGATCTGCAAACATGAGAAAATCATGTAATACTTGCTTTCCAGAATTGCATTTATGCTTTTTTCTGCTGATGCTGTGAAAAAGCCTGTCATACATATAGTATGAATGCCCATTTTACAGTACTAATCTCTATACCTACATTCAAGCAAACTTTTTATTCTATGCTTTATCTTTCAGCATATTTACCACATAATTAATTTCAATCTTTTATTCACTGTTGAACACAGTCTAACAGCTGTCAATGCCATCTGTGGGAACTGGAGCTTGGAAGTCAATTATACTATCCCTTAGGAGGGTATAGTTAGCTTTGTTGAAGTTTTTTAGCCTGACATCTCCTTTGGAAAGTTCTGGTGCTTCTCCTACTTCAAAAATGGCTGATTTATGGTTAAATTTAACCAGCATAGGCCCTACACTTGAGGAGTTGCATCAGTCACTCATATCGGTGAGGACCAAGTCTGGAATATTACAGCCCCTTTGCCCTTGTGGGGTGGTGCACTATTTGTTCCAGGTCATTTGAGTTAACAGAATCCAGGAACTTTTGTGCAAGTGAATTGTCCCAAGTAGGTCAAAATTAGCTGTATGGGCTTCTTGGTTCATGGAAGGGGAACCTGTAGCTGGTGATGACATGAGGGGGGAGTCTTACCCATGGTAATTTGGAGTTGGAGTAACTCCACAAAGTGATCTCGTCTAACCAGTCTAGAGGTGTAATTATCTTCAATGAAGATAGATACTCCACCTCCTTTGGTTCTCACACCTTCAATTTGCGGTCTGAAAATGTGGAAGACATTGTAGACTTGCAAGGCTAGGGTACTTATAAAAGCCTTGAACCACGTTTCTGTGACTGCACAGACACCAACATCTTCCAGGGAGAGGAGTGATTCCAGAGAGTGCTGTTTTTGATTTAAACTCCTAGCATTTAGCAGCATGACCCTTAGTTTCTTTCTGTTTGATATTTTCAAGTTGGAAATTTTGTTTTTGTGACCTTGCCTAAAAAAGGTATTATTGAGGAGGCAAGTGCCTTAGCCAGCATCCAAAGCCTAGTGGTGCCAGGTTTAGTCCATCTCTGGCAAAGCAGCATGGTCTATCTACCATGTCATCCCAGGCTATCAAGAACTGGATCCCAGTAAAATTATATCATAAATCATAAACTTACCCAATTATTGAAGCCAATCATTTTTTGTTTATATTGTGGTATCATTCTAGGTGAGGGTAAAATGCTGCTCAGTGCTAGAAACTTACCTGCTGGGAAACATATTCAGAGAGCTTAACCATGTCTCTCTTCATATAGTCTAGAGAGGTACATTTCAAGTCATTCACACCAATATGAGCTATAACAGAGTCATAACAATAATTGTTGTTGAGAAACTTGAGTGCATGTGTGATCTGATGAATCCTTGCACCAGGCAGACAGCTAACTGTAACCTTCTCCTTGTTTAACCTGGTGAATGGGGCATCTGTATGTCTCACTATAGAGTCACCCATAACTAAAACATTTGATATAGATGTGCATTGCCTTAAGGGCTTAATTGGTGAGATACAGCTACTAGTGTTTTTATGTGCATTGGGTGCTTGGGGTGTAGTGTTTGGTGTAGCATGTTTGTGTTTTGGAGGCTCTGGTGTTTAGGTAGGTTTCTGGGAGTAACTCCACATATGAAGGTTTATATGTTGGATGCATATTATGAGTAGGAGTCGTGGTGTGTGAGCTGACAACATGTTTAGTGTTGCTGTTCTGGGCGTGAGAGAGCAGTGATTTCAGATTCTTAGTATAGGAGTATGTCTCACAAATTGTACTTGAGTAATTTAGGAGAAAAGTGTTGTCAGTGTACATGAGGCAGTTGCTGCACTACCTAAAAAAACACATGTCAACCAAGCAAACCGAAGAAACAAAGGGAAACTGAAAGTCCATAATGCAAGGTTTGAACTAGGTATTTCCACAGATAAGGAGAAAAAGATGGAGGTATCTGGAGGCTATTTTAGGGGACTAACCTATTAGGAGGTCTATAAAAAAAGGGATGTATAGGACTGATTTTGATAGGTAAGAAGTAAAATTGCTGCTGGGTAGTCTACTGAACAGCTAAAAGCTGTTTAACAGCTGCTGTGCTAGATAGCAGCTGCTTCTAAAAGAAAATATGTCTATTGCCTCTTTTGTGTCTACAACTGCCAAGAGTTACCCCCTCTGCAGGAGTGCATGATGGTGTGCTATACGCAAAGAACAGCAAAGCAGCTAATACAAAAAAAAAAAAAAAAAAAAAAAGCAATAAAATAGCTCAAACTGAGCCCTGAACCAGTAACCTTCAATTAGATAGTCCTTCTGTACACTCCTGCCACAAGGCTATGGAGGGATCTACAACAGAAAATGTCCTGATTTTTAGCGCTCAGTCCTCAAACAGAACTGGATTCAGCTAGTCTGCATCCAGTCTATACTACAGCCAACAAAAGTGCAACAACAGAATAAAAACAGAATACTTTTTTTTCTTAAATTAAATAGGCAACAGAGAAAAAAGCAGCATATTTTTTTCTTAAATTAAACATAGCAACAAAATAAAACAGCAGAACAGATCTTTTCTTAAATAAGTAAAAGCAGCAGTTGGTGTGAAATACAGTCAAGTGCAACACATGCAGTAGTAAAATGGAAACAGCATTCATAGTTCTCTTGGATGGTTTGGTATGATCAGAGGAGCAGAGGCTGATTGTCTAACTCTCTGGAGCCTTTATAAGACAAGAGTCAACCCACGCAAACATGGTCCTTAAGTATAATACAACAGCAAAGCAGCTAATACAAAGTAAGCAATGAAAAAGCTTGAGCCCTGCACCAATGAAATAGCTCAAACTGAACCAGTAACCTTCAATTAGATAGTCCTATTGTATGCTCCTGCCACTAGGGTAGTGGGGGGGGTCTCTAAAAGAAGATGTCATAATTTTTAGTGCTCAGTCCTCAAACAGAACTGGATTCAGACAGTCTGAATCCAATCTATACTATGGCCAACAAAAATGCAACAACAGAATAAAAGCAGAATACATTTTTTTTCCTTTAATTAAATAGGCAACAGAGTAAAAAGAAGCACAATTTTTTTCCTAAAATAAATATAGTAACAGAATAAAACATATTCAGCTCTGTCTTCTCTTTGTATTCTGGTCATTTTTCTCTTATCTTCATAGGTTTATAGGTAGGTACTAGGCTATTGGCCCTAGGGCCTATACAAGACTAGCCAAAAAGGTACCCTGGCTTTCACCACCCAAGAAAATTATTTTCCTGTGCCCCTGTCGAACAGAGCCACAGAGGTGATCCCCGGGGTGAATTTCCTATTTCCCATCCAATCATCAAGATTTTTCTTGAAGAGTACTAATGAGGAACTTTGTTTGATATAGATTGGTAGTTTGTTCCAGAGTACGGGAAGTCGCTGGGACAGGAATCTATCCCTCCAGTATGTTCTGTTTACTGTGGTGACAAGGTTTAGGTCCCTAGAGCGTGTAGCTTGGAGGGACTGGGATTACTTTAAGTGGAGCATGTCCAACAGCTCTGGGTTTGACATAGCTTTGTATGTTAGGCAGAGATCGCCTCTGAGTAGGCGATATGCGACGGAGTAAAGCTGGAGGTTTTTGAGACGGTCTGCGTAGGGCATCTGTTTGAGGCTGGTAATCCTCTTTGTGATGTATTTCTGCAGCCTTTCCAGTTATTGTAGATGTCTTGTGAGGTACATACCAAAAGGGGCACTGTACTCTATAATGGGTCTAGTGAGTGACAAGTAGAGGGGGGAACAATGACCTCTTTTTTCCTGAATGAGAAGCCTTTTGTGATGAGGTGTGCCACGTAGAAGGATTTCCTGACTACTGTGGCAATGTGATTATCAAAGGAGAGACTACTGTCCACCTGTGTCCCAAGGTCTCTTATCACACTTTTAGTGTTAGTTAGACTACCACCTATGTGGTAGCTCATGGGTACAGAGTTTTTACCAAAGGGGATGACAATGCACTTTTTGGCATTGAGCTTGAGGCCATGGCTTTGACACCAGGCATCTGTCTCAGCAAGGCCCTTTTGTAGGATGACCACATCATTAGGAGTTTCAATTTTGGCTCCTAGTTTGCAGTCATCTGCAAACTTCATTAGCCAAAGACCTTCTGTGTTAGCCTGTACTTCAGAGAAGTAGATACCAAACAGGAGAGGACCCAGGACTGAACACTGTGGTACTCCACTTGTCACTGGTCTGAAGTCAGATTTGGAGTCTGCTACTTTCACAGTGTGGGATCTGTCAGTCAGCCAGTTGGCAACTCATCTGGTGACTTAGGGACTTATACCTAGTTTGGTGAGTTTATCTATAATTCTAGAGTGGGGGATGGTGTCAAAAGCCTTGGTGAGATCTAGATAGGCTGTATGAACCACTTTCCCCTCGTCTACGGCTTTGGTGACTGCTTCAAAGAAGTCTATCAGGTTTAGGAGACATAATCTGCCTTTTACAAAGCCGAACTGGGTGGGGTCCGGAGTTTGGAGATTACCAATGACTTTGTTTATAAGTTCCATGATAACACTTTCCATGGCCTTGCAGCCCAGGCTGGTTAGGCTAATGGGGCGGTAGTTCCCAGGGTCTGTGGTGACTCCCCCTTTGTGGAGTGGGATAACCATTGCTGTGCGTCATTCAGTGGGCACAAAGCCTGAGGTGAGGCTATGATTGAACATGGTGCTTAGGTGGGGTGCCAGTTCATTCTGTAGTTCATGTAGAACGCAGCTTGGGATGTTGTCAGGTCCCATGGATGCTGTGTTCTTGGCTTTGGAGAGTGTGGTTTTTACCTGTGCAGCCGTGATTACAGGAACTTTGCATTCTTCCGGTTAGAGATGGGCCCTTTAGGGGGTGAGAGGGTGGTAAAGTTAGCACTGAACCTATTTGCCAGGATGTTGGCAATATCAGTTGGTTCTGTATATTTAGTGCCATTGTGCTGTAACTCAGTGCAGATCTGAGTGTTGCCATTGAAATTCTTGATATAGCTATAGAATGCTTTGTGGTTGTCTTTAGAATCAGTGTCGATTTTGTTTTCATAACTAGCTTTGGAGGGTTTTATGAGGGATCTCAGCTTCTTACTGAAGCTGAGCAGGGAGTTCCTCCAATCATGGGATTTTACTCTTTTTTTTGCAACAGTTTCTTTCTTCTGTTGTAGAGTTTGTTTTTGGCAGGGGACCACCAGATTGGCTTCCTTTTTGGAGGATCGCATCTTGATTCTATTAGAGATAGCATGATCCATGCAATCGTGTAAGTGCTTATAAAGTGCATTTGTGTAGGATTCAGCAGTTGTACCTCTATTGTCCATCTGCATGGGTGTCGAGAAGTTTGCCACTTCTGTCTTAAGAAGCTGGAAGTTGGCTTTAGAGAATTTTTTTTACGGTGGCTTCCCTAATGGGGGCTGGGGGCGGGATGTGGATGTCTAGGCTGATTAGCTTGTGGTCGGATCTGACCAATGAGAAACTGATCTCTGGTGTGGAACACCGGTCGTCCATGTTGGTAATGACTAGGTCTAGAATATTGTTGCCCTTGGTGGGGGTGTGGATAAGTTGATCCAAGGTGTTGGAATTTATGAATTCCAGAAAACATTGAGCAAAAGTGTTGGTACATGAATAGTTTTCCCAGTTAATGGTGGGGTAGTTGAAATTGCCCATTATTAGGGTGTTGGGTTGTACACTAATATTTTCCAGTGTACCAAGAAATGAGGAGTGGGAATCCTGGAGCATGGTGAGGGATCTGTAGCAAGTTACAATTTGGATTGCGGTCTTGCCCAGAGTTAGTTGCACTTGGATAGTCTTGGATGCATTATGCTGAGCAACTAGCTTGGAGGTGTGGATATCCCTAATGAATATGGACATGCCTCCACCTTTAGTGTTTCGGTCCAGGTTAGGTGGCCGAAAGGTGTGGTATGAATTATAGCCTGGTAATGCAGGGGTGCTCTCTGGAGCCTTGAACCAGGTCTCTGTCACTGCACAGATGTCGATGTTCTCCATTTTAAGGAGTGCCTCGAGTGAATGCATTTTGAGGTTTAGACTTCTAGCATTGAGTAGCAATTCCCTCAGATTTTGCTTGCTCGTACCTGTTATGGTGGTGAATTTGTCATTTGAACCTTGCCCTAAAAATCGCACTACAGGGGTGGCAATAGCCTCAGCCAGTATCCAGAATCCCAAGGGTGACAGGTGCAGGCCATCTCGGTAAAGCATCGTGGTCTGTCAATCATGTCATCTCAGACAGACAGATACTGGATCCCCTTAGAATGACACCAGAAGCCTAGCCAATTGTTGAAGTCAATCATTTTGTCCTTGTACTGTGCTATCATTCTGGGTGATGACAGGATGCTACTCAGGGCTAGGGTCATACCTGCCTGTGCTACAAGATCAGATAGCTCCTCAATGTCTCTTTTCCTGCAGTCCAGGGAGGTACATCTCAGGTCATTCACACCAACATGGACAATGACAGACAACAGCAATTCAGGCACCCTTCCCTGCAGTGGGTATGACAGTGGGCACTTATCTGTGCTTTAATATCAGACGTGCATTCAATAGTGCATTTTCTATCATTTTGTTTTAAAAGTGTGATGAAAATACATTACAGCGAACAACAGTTTTCAGCAGACAGGAGAGTTTTCCTGTTATGGACAAAAAATTATACACGTGTGCTGCTTTGCTTTAGAAGCTCACTGAAGTTAGTTCCACATTTTGTAAGTGTGTCCCCACTGTCACACCCACTGCAGTGAAGGGTGCCTGAATTGCCGTTTTCTTTTCTTTCACTCACACTAATCATTCACAGTTCAAGCCATTAGCACCTAACAATGGTGTAGAGCCTACACTGTTTAAATTTGCTACACAAAGTCAAAAGTTTTGTATTCAGCAGTTCTAATGAGTCTGCATCTTCACAGTGTTCAAAGGGGTGAATTTACACAATAAAAAGGTAACCATGTAGCTAGGTAACTTGTAGGTAAGGAGACGTGTATTTGGAGAAAACAGAAGGTTCTTGGTATTTTTTGAAGGTGATTTCTCTGCAGAGAAGCCATTTATTTTGCTATGGTATGCTTCTATTATTCAAGAACATTTTATGTTTTGTTAACTGCTAGAAATGTATTTATATAGCCAGAAGAAAAATAACTTTTATCTGCATGCACTTCTTATACTTCACTGTTGGCAAGGGCAGTTTTGGCAGGCATTTACATTTGTGAGATAGACAGGTTATACTTTCAGCATAACTATGTTCTTAACATTTGCTTTGCAATTTCATATTATATTGGAGAGGAAATGGTAATGTGCTTGTCGCTGTCACTGGTGTTATGCTTCTCAGGTGGCCCAGGGCAACATCCACAGAAGTGGTAGGCACAGTGAAAATTGTCTGGCATTCATAAATTGACATCTTCAATATTTATTAATGATAACTGTCATCCAGTAATAAATGACACAACTTTTCAGTATTCACTATGGGACAATAGGAATGTTGATGGAATGAGTGCTTTTACAGACCCCTTACATATTTTTGGAGTGTATGGGGGTCCAACCTACCGTTTTGTTGTCCTAAATGGGAAGTGTGTTTCAAATGCTTTTATGTTGAAAATGTGTAGACAACCTGATAATTGTGTGGAAAACATATATACATTACTTATGTGGTATTCCTTGTTTTTTGCAAACATTAGTTTGTGTTTGGGGGGGACACTTACCATTCTGTTGTCCAAATGAGAAGTATTTTTCAAGTGCTTTTCTGCTGAACATAGTTTCGTAGTTTCATAATTTGGTACTAGGCTATCTGCCCTGGGGCATTTATAAGCCTAGCCATAGTGATGTGGCTTTCGCCACCCCATGTAATGGTACAAAAGTGTACAGAATAGATTTAGAATACTGTGCCTCTGTCTAGTAGTGACACAGTGAAGACCCCCTTACATAATAGAATTAGTTTACTGTGCCTCTGTCTAGTAGTGACACAGAGATGACCCCTGGGGTAAACCTACGATCCCCCATCCACTCGTCAAGATTTGTCTTGAAGAGAGTCAGTGAGGGGCTCTGCCTAACATGAACTGGGATTCTGTTCCAGAGTATGGGAAGCCTCTGAGTTATGAATCTGTCCCTCCAGCATGTCCTATTCATATTTGTGCTGAGGTTCAAATCTTTAGCTCTTGTGGTTCTGATGGATTTGGATTTTTTGAGGTGGAGCATGTCCATCAATTCCTGATTGGACATGGCCTTGTACGTCAGGCACAGATCACCTCTGAGTAGGTGGTATGCTACTGAATAGAGCTGGAGTTTCTTTAGTCTGGCAGCATATGACATATGTTGGAGACCCTTGATCCTCTTGGTGAGGTACTTTTGGGGTCTCTCTAACTGTTGCAAGTGCCGGGTGAGGTACATACCAAATGGGGCATTGTACTCAATCATGGGCCTGAGAAGGGAGGCGTACAGGGGCACAATGACCTCCTTTGATCTGGATGTGAATCCCTTCATGATAAGGTGAGCAAGGTAGAAAGTCTTTCTAACCACTTTGGCAACGTAGGTGTCAAATGAGAGGTCACTATCGACTTGGGTCCCCAGGTCTCTGATTACTTTTTCCGTACTCAGTGGGTTACCGCCTATGTGATAATTTGTGGGCACTTTGTTTTTCCCAAAGGGGATGACTATACATTTTTTGGCATTTAGTTTAAGGCCATGACTCCGGCACCAGTTGTCCGTTTCAGTGAGGCCTTTCTGTAGGATGTATGTGTCAGCTGGTGTATCGACTATGGCGCCTAGTTTGCAGTCATCTGCGAACTTTGTCAGCCACAACCCTCCCATGTTTGCTTTCACATCTGAGAAATAAATGCCGAACAAGAGGGGTCCCAGGACAGAGCCCTGTGGGACACCACTTGTCACTGGCTTTGAGTCTGACATGGCTCCAGTGATTTTGACTTTATGGGTTCTATCCTTTAGCCAGTTTGCCACCCATCTTGTGACATATGGATTTACATTTAAGCTGTTGAGCTTGTCTATGATGCCAGAGTGGGGTATTGTGTCAAAAGCTTTAGCCAAGTCCAAGTAGGCTGTATGGACTGCTTTGTCCTCGTCAATGGCTCTAGTGACTGTTTTGAAAAAGTCAACCAGGTTTAAAAGGCAGGATCTGCCTTTTACAAAGCCGAACTGGGTGGGATCAAGTGTCTGTAAGTCCCCAATGTCTCTGTTTATTAGTTCCATAATGATTCTTTCCATAGCTTTGCAGACCAGGCTGGTTAAGCTTATGGGGCGGTAGTTACCAGGGTCAGTAGAGGTGCCTCCTTTGTGGAGTGGGACTACTGTTGCTGTACGCCAGTTTTCAGGTACATATCCTGTAGTAAGGCTAAGGTTAAATAGCATTTTTATGTGCGGGTTTAGCTCCTCTTGGAGTTCACGTAGTATGCAACCCGGGATACCGTCAGGTCCCATTGATGCTGTGTTTTTAGCTTTGCTGAGGGCAGTTCTCACCTGGACATCTGAGATGACAGGGAGGTTACATTCAGCTGGGATAAGTATTTCTTCTTTTGGGGGTGAGGGAGGGGAGAAATTTGCACTGAACCTGTCTGCCAGAATGTTGGCAATATCTGTGGGTTCAGTGTATTTTTTGTCATTGTGAACTAACTCTGAACATATCTGAGGGTTTCCACCCAGGTTTCTAACATAGCTGAAGAAGGCCTTATGGTTATCTTTAGTGTCCATAGCGATTTTTCTCTCAAAGTTGGCCTTGGATGTTTTTATGAGAGAACGTAGCTTTCTACTAGTGCTGATCAGAGATGCCTTCTCTTTATGGGATTTTGCTCTGTCGTGCAGTAGCTTCCTTCTTTTGTTATACAATTTGTTTATGGCTGGGGTCTACCAGACAGGACGCCTGCCCTTGGTGGAGAGGGTCTTGGTTTTATTTGGGATTGCATGATCCATGCATTCTTGGAGATGTCCGTAGAAAGCATTTGTGAAGGATTCTGCATTGTGGGATGTGGTTTCCACTGTCCCAGTGGGCTTAAAGGATACCATCTCAGTTTTAAGAAGTGTAAAGTCGGCTTTTGAGAAGTTTTTCACTGTAGTCTTTTGTGTTGGGGGTGGAGGTGGGATATGTATATCCAGGGTGATTAGTTTGTGGTCAGATCTCACTAGTGAAGGGTATACTTCCGGTGTGGAGCACTTAGTCCCCATGTTTGTGGTGATCAGGTCTAGTATATTATCTCCCCTTGTGGGAGAGGTGACTAGCTGTTCCATTGCGTTTGAATTTATGAATTCCAGGAACCTTTGGGCTAGGGTGTTTGGGCTAGAATAATGCACCCAGTCTATGTTAGGGTAGTTGAAGTCTCCCAATATGATGGTGTTTGGTGACACATTCATATCCTCCAATGTCTTCAGGAAGGCTGAGTGGGGTTCCTGAGATTGGGAGGGTGGTCTGTAACATGCTACCAGTTGTATAGCAGTTTTGCCTACGGTTAGTTGCACCTGGATGGTCTCTGATGATTCATGTGTTGCCACTAACCTGGAGGTGTGGGTGTCCTTGATGAATATGGACACCCCCCCTCCCTTTTTGGTTTGGCCCGAGTTTTGGGGCCGAAAAGCATGATACAAGTTATAGCCTGGTAGCACTGGGGTGCTCTCAGGAGCCTTGAACCAGGTTTCAGTTACTGCACAGACATCGATGTCCTCCATACTGAGGAGTGCTTCGAGAGCCTGCATCCTGAGATTTAGACTTCTGGCATTGAGCAGCATTACCCTTAATTTTTTTCCATTTTTGTTTTCTAAGGAGGTGTGTTTGCCTTTTGAGCCTTGCCTAAAAAAGGCACTATGGGGGAGGCAAGAGCCTTAGCCAATATCCGGAAGCCCAGTGGTGACAGATGCAAGCCGTCCCTTGCGAAACAACGTGGCTTGTCCAGCATGTCATCTCAAGCAGACAGACATTGGATCCCCCTAGAATGACACCAGCATTTGAGCCAATTATTAAAGCTGGTCATCTTGTCTTTGTATTGTGGCATCATTCTTGGTGAGGGCAAGATGCTGCTCAGGGTCAGGGTCATACCAGCCTGGGCTACATAATCAGAGAGCTCCTCTATGCCTCTTTTCATGTAGTCCAGGGAGGTACGTCTCAGGTCATTCACGCCGGCATGGACAATGACGGAGTCATATTTGTACTTGCTTTGGAGTGACCTGAGTGCGTGTCTTATGTGGCGGATCCTAGCTCCCGATAAGCAGCTCACCGTTACCCTCTCCTTGTTCAGCCTGGTAAGTGGAACGTCAGTGTGTCTGACTATAGAGTCACCTATTACTAGTGTATCAGGCATGGTGTTTGGCCTTAAGGGCTGTGATTGTTTGATACACTGATTTATTGAAGTATGTGATGCATGTGTTATGTTTTGAGGTGGTAGATTTTTGGGTGTCTGCTTTGGGAGCCTCTGTTGTTTTGATAAGTTTTTTGTTAGGGCCTCCGAGTATGTCTTTGTGTTTTTATGTGTTTGGTTTGCAGTTGTGGTAGGTCTATGTGGGACTGGGTTTGGTGTGTGTGTGGTTACCTTCTCCTCCTGTCTGGTCTTGCCAGTCCTGAGTTGAGAGAGTTCAGCCTCCAGTTTGGCTATATAGTTGCATCTCTCACATGTATTTGTGTTTGTTGGGAGGAGGAGAGGGTTGTCTGTGTACATGAGACAATTATAGCATTGTCTCAAGATTCCCAGATTAACCAGCTGAACCGGAGAGGATGTCAGCAATCTACCACTTGACATGCTAGAATATTATAAGGGAGTGCTGTGCCTTTAAGGGAAGTGGGTACTCACAGGGAAGGAAGGTGGATGTAATGCTTACTTTAGTTACCGAGTGCTTACTTAGAAGAGAGGTTTTGAGAACAAGTGCTAGGCTTATAATAAAGCGATTAGACTAGATTATTATAAGAGTAGAGCTTTCTTAAGGGAAAATTTGAAGAGCAGACTTGGCGGAGCCAGAAAAGTTTAAGCTTGTTTAACCGCGCTATGCGCACAACCGCGAAAAAGCCGTGCAAATGCGGATTTTAAACAGGGAACTTCAAAAGAATTAGAAATGGTCCAAAATAACCAGTTACTACAAGCTCTTGTGCTGAGGTCACTCCTTCAGGGACAGATAGGCTGCTCAAGGCTCCCCACTCCCACTGGTGAGCAAAGAAACTTCCTTCTATCCAAGTAAGGCAATGGACACCACAGGAACTACAACACAGCCCAGAATACAGCAAAGCCTGTATACTGGTCTAAACTAGTCGAGGTGAGGCGGGAAAACAAGGATATTTTTTTTGTTTTTTTTATTTTTGAGATAGAAAGCACACACAAATGCAGGAAACAGTAATAAATAAGTTACACAGGCTAGCACAATTTAGTGGGCAGCCTCAACAGTTAAATTAACAAACAAACAAACAACTTTCGACCAATTTTCAACTAAATGAAACTTTAAGTGCAGATAATATATAATGCAACAAACAGTTAAAAAACAGTTTAAGCTTGTTCAAGGTAAGCAAGAGAAGGTATTTCAGGTAAAAAAACAGCAAAAAATACTTAAATCAGGAAAGTAGTCACTTTTCTCAGTTCTCTGCTGCTAGGACCACTCTGCAGGACCACGAGGAGCTGTTGCTGAGTAGTATAGCCAGAAAAAAATGCTCAGAGGCGGATTTTAAACATGTGTAGAAACTCTGATAATTTTGTTGAAAACATATACTTTACTTATGTGTTGTTCCTTAGTTTGTACTAACCTTTATTTGTGTGGGAGGAGGAGGTTGGCGAGACACCTATAATTCTGTTATACTAAATGAAAAGTAAGTTTCAAGTGCTTTATGTTGCCAAATGGCACACAGACTGATTATTTTTGTGAAGAAATACATTACTTATGTGATATTAATGTGCTTTATCATTGTCTGTTTTATATCACATAGGATTATGACACCGGGGCATACAATTCCATGAAAACTTCCTTCCAGTGATGCCGAGAATGAGGTCATCCTCCAGGCTCTGAGGTGGCACGGAGACTTCCTACTTGAGAGAGGCAGGGAGATATGGTTGCCAGAAAAGAGGTTTGGAAACAATTAGTCACTAATTTGAACAAAGTTGGTGGTCACAGCCACAAGTATGATCAGGTGTGGCGTTAGACCACTGATAAGATTTCATCAGCACAGAGTAGGGCAGCTGCAGTTGCCCAAGAACAGCTGACTACAGGGTGTGGTGCTGCTACTGAGCTACCGCTGACACCAAATGAGGAGTTCCTGTCCACTGTTAGAGATCCCAGCAGCTCAGGGGAGCCTGTGCTCCATGTGCTTGATGTCCATTTTGATGTGGGAAGGAGGCCAAGTGAGTCCCTTGAGCAGATTCCAGGAAAGCTTACATATATTAACATTTACACTTTGCTGCTACTGCTTGTGATACATGTTTTCTCTATCTGTACCTATGTCAATACAATTTATACAAGAGAGTCATTCAGTAAACAATGCCTTCTGTGGAAGGTTGGGCGCCGGGCTGGCAACTCGACACTGTAAAACTCCACTGACAATCATGAGCGGACAGGTGATCCATTGTGGTGACCCCTAACCGGGAAAAGCTGAAAGAAGAAGAAGTCATTCAGTAAACATGGGTGTGGGTGGACAGCACAGATAAGTTTCATTTAGAACTAGTTTTTACAAGCCATATAGGCAATTGTGCATTCAGTGTCCCTGTGCTATTCCCATTGTGATGATTAGCTGCCATCCTTTCATTGCTTCATTTCTTCGAGGCCCATCCTCTTTGCAAAGTGTTGAAACATCTGCACATGATAAGCAAACTTTTTGTTTTTGTTCTCACTAAGCATTATTTAGATATATATTATCTGTACATGTGAGAAGTGTGTAATGAGTGTCTGTATTGTTGGAGCATTTGCAGTTGTGCTAACAGTATTACTGGGAAGGAGGCCAAGTGAGTCCCTTGAGCAGATTCCAGGAAAGCTTACATATATCAACATTTACACTTTGCTGCTACTGCTTGTGATACATGTTTTCTCTATCTGTACCTATGTCAATACAATTTATACAAGAGAGTCATTCAGTAAACAATGCCTTCTGTGGAAGGTTGGGCGCCGGGCTGGCAACTCGACACTGTAAAACTCCACTGACAATCATGAGCGGACAGGTGATCCACTGTGGTGACCCCTAACCGGGAAAAGCTGAAAGAAGAAGAAGTCATTCAGTAAACATGGGTGTGGGTGGACAGCACAGATAAGTTTCATTTAGAACTAGTTTTTACAAGCCATATAGGCAATTGTGCATTCAGTGTCCCTGTGCTATTCCCATTGTGATGATTAGCTGCCATCCTTTCATTGCTTCATTTCTTCGAGGCCCATCCTCTTTGCAAAGTGTTGAAACATCTCCACATGTTAAGCAAACTTTTTGTTTTTGTTCTTACTAGGCATTATTTAGATATATATTATCTGTACATGTGAGAAGTGTGTAATGAGTGTCTGTATTGTTGGAGCATTTGCAGTTGTGCTAACAGTATTACTTTTTTTTCAGATATTTTGGGTTAATATTTATGGAAGTAGTAATCTAATTCCTGTGTTTGTTGTTTATTATCACAGATGATCCTGAGAGTGGAAGTGTAGGACTCCTACCATGTGATGTTGGAATGTCAGTAGGCTTTGATGGTGATGGTGGCCAATCAGAGGCACAGTTGAGGGTTGCAGAGGTTAAATCTGACACTGAGGTTGTGACTCAAATATCCCCTGGATTTCCTTCAGACACAGCCAGTATGCCTATGTATACCCATTCCACTGAGCCCTTAGATAGTCGACAGGTTGAGAGTGACACAGTTGATCAGGGTAGTGTGGTTACAGCAGTTGCAGTGCCAGGTGACTTTGTCTGTAGCCTAAGTGTGGGTGAGGTGCCACACAGGAGAATTGGTAGGATGTTCAGAGGAGGTCTGTTGCCCTACCTCCAACTGATGCTGGTGTGTCATTACATACCACTCAACATAAGTTTAGGGCTGTCATAGAGGCACAGACACATTCCACTAGGGGTTCCAAGGACATGCTTAGGGTTTCAGATGTGGCACAAGCTGATATATGTGACTAATTCCACCATGTGCCCAATTCAATGTATAAGATGAATGTGACGATGGAACAAGTTGTGTCTGTGATGGAACTTCTGCTGGGAGGGGGACAGCATTGACATGGCCAAAGGGCCACAACATCATCTGATGTCAGCCAATGTGGCCATGCAAGAGCCCAGTCCCCCAGTGGCACTACTTCCACTTCTTCATCAGTGGTTGAGGTATTCACAGCCAGATGTGGTAGGCAAGAATCAAGGACCTGGGTGTAGTCGTGAGGAGAGCTCATCAAGCAGACATCGCTCACGTTCAGGTAGCACCACAATATCTGACCATGGGGTATGGATGTGTCAGTACATTTCTTGGCAGAGCCAGTTCTTGCAGTCGGGGGTGACAACAATGAACTGATACCTCTACCATGCATGGCTCACACCTGTCCAACATGCCAGGACATAGTGTTAGCACAAAGGTTGACTGTATCCATGCAGACACTCACACATACACACACACACACACACACACACACACACACACACACACACACACACACACACACACACACACACACACACACACACACTTCACATAGAGTGCCCATGCAGATACCCACATATATCATCTACATGAGGTGTTAATGAGGGTCACAGTCATTCTGTCTCAGTGGCCATTTGATATTATTGACATCCATGCCTGCCTGTGTTTCTTACTTGCACACACTGACTACTTTGGTGTCAGCTTTGGCCTTCTGCCTCTCCAACTCCCACCATGTGCAAATGATGATATAACTGTGCCATCATCTTGTTTCCATCTTTTTAATTCAGGGTTACGTATGTATATTGTCTGAGATACATGGTGGAAAGCTAAATGAGTGCTTAGGATATGTAGTGGTAATGTTATTTGGAATTTTGTTTCTGATTTATTACAGCATTTTAGTGTTGTGATTCCTACCTTGTAATCATTGATATGACAGTCATGCTTATTGCATCACTTGTGAGAATGTAGAGATAAGGAGAGTTTGGACTGTTTTTTCTATACTGGGCATTTTAGATGCATGAGTCATGTTAGCTGATAAACTGCATAAATATATATTACATAAGTCAGTCGTGTCACATATTGATGTCATTGCTGTTCAACTCCCATGCATTTTACTTAAAGTACATATTCAAGTAACAGTATGCAGATATCTGGCATTAATTTATGTTCTTGCACATTTTTTCCTGTTTAGGTTCAACACTTACTTTGATAGTCCTGCAGTTAGAACTGTTGTCATTCAGGGCTGACTCTGGCTGATGCTACCAGTACACAGCCATTACATGGCTAAGTAAAGGTTGTGAGCATTGCCTGGTATCAATTTTACTTTTTGTGTTTGCATAGGATGAAAGGTGTGCCTCTTAGGTGGTCAGCATATGTGCTATTCATTGCTTTTTGGCCAGGACAAAGTCATATTGTGCTCACCTACATCTATCTACACCCACAGCAGCTGGTGATCCCCCTCTGAGTCCTCAACTATGTGTGGCTGTGTTGACCTTGCCAGTGGTGGTAAAATGTTTGCTCCTAGCCCTTGGTTCTCCTGGTACAGCTATTTTCCAAGGATGATATTGTGTAGGATAGCACAGACTGTGATGATTTCAGCACAAGTACTAGGATCATACTGAAGAGCACCCCTTGATGTATCTAGGCACCAAAACCATTACTTCAGCAGCCCAAACACATGCTCTATTATATGTCTTGTTTGAGCATGTACCTCATTATAGTGTTCTTCCATGGCTGTGTGTCTATTTCTGATGGGTGTCATCAGCCATGGTTCAAGTGCATCCCATTCATCTCCCAGTAAATGGCCTTGTGGGATATCACCACTGTGAAAGATCTGGAAGAGCTGTGAGTTGTGCCAAATATGGAATTGGTGGTAACTGCCAGGGTTGCCTGCACACACATTCAGGATGAGCCCCTTAGCATTATACATGATGTGGCAGTTAATGGAGTGGAAACCCTTTCTGTTGATGTAGACCTTTCCCTGTTCCTTGGGTGGTGCTTTGATCTCCATGTGTGTGCAGTCTATGGGACCCAAGACTTCAGGAAAGTGTACTACAGGGTAGGAATCCTGCATAGTTTTAGCTCTGTCCTCAGGGATACAGGGGGAAATATATGTAGTCACTGGCATGCTGTAGCCAGACAGAAGGCTTTATGAACTACTGCAGCTATGTTTATTCAGAAATTGGTGCAGGATCCTGTGATGCCTGTGACACCCCCATCATGGCTCCTGTGGGCCTCTAAAATGTTCCTGTAGATAATATTACAAGTGCTGCAGTTCCTAGAGTGTGTCTCTGCCATCCTGTAATGCTCTACTATTTCTACCTCATGCAGACCATGAAAAGTTAAACGGGGTCTAAATGCCCTTCTCCTTTTTGACTGAGGTTTATTAGCAGCAGCAGCATAGACTTGAGCCCGTTGCATGTACACATGCAGAAGAGCAGCAGCAGCATAGACTTGAGCCCGTTGCATGTACACATGCAGAAGAGCAGCAGCAGCATAGACTTGAGCCCGTTGCATGTACACATGCAGAAGAGCAGCAGCACCCCGTAACATTTTTTCCCTCCAGTGTAGTTTTTGTGGCTGTATTCCAACAGGTTTTGGAATACAAAGCAAAAGGCTACACTAAGTGTACTTGATTGCTTCATAGCTTGTTGAATAGCTCAGCCATCTTGGATTGGCTGATTAGCAAACAATTCACCTGCTTAAGGTGTAATTAGAATGGCACGATGTTTACCATGTTTATGCAGCACTACACATCATGTAGAGCCACTTACTGAATACAAATCAGCACATTGCCATCTGCATGTCACAGCACAATGCACACATAGTTTTAGAGAGCCATGTAGGGTTTATTGAATCCATCCCCAAGTTCACGCAGCCAGTAATAAATGTGTAAAATTGTGCGTACATTGGCCAAGTAGTCAAAATATATGTAAAAGATGAGATAAAGAACAAAAAATGTTATGAATGCAAGGTTGAGGGAGATTAAGAGTCAGATTACTCCAAAAAATACATTCAGGGAAAGGCAGTGCTCCAAGCCTGCCGTTTTTTCAAGAAGTCTATAATTTTGAAAACAGGCTTTTACACTACACCACTTGGGCTATTGAAATGAAGAAACACAGAAGCCCTCATGAGTTGACTCATTTCCTACTCTCAATTCCAAAAGAATTGGCATAGGTGCTTCCCTAAACACCAGAGTAAACTAGTGGAGCACACATGAAAATGAAGGTGTGCCCTAATGGAACCCCCGTGATGCCATTAGAGTAGTAGTGATGATGGTAACAGAAATCCAGAACCACAGCAACCAATATGTACAGGAGAGGGAAGAAATGAGATATGCTGAAAAATACCAACACAAACTTCACCCATGACATTATATATTTGACTCTTCACGGTCAAATCCATTTCTGTCATATAAACAGTCTATATTTGCAAATAGCTGTAGACATCCTTATCTGTTTAATGTCTGCCCACAGTAGGTAGAAATAAGTGGGCAGGTTAAATTATTTTGGTAAGTGTTGTTCCGGCTGCCAACTCATACATCTCCTGGATGCTATTTCCCCTTCCATTCACTGTGGAGTATTCAAACCTGTATGAGTACTACAGTACATGGGTACTAAAATCATGCCTGCTCCAACTAGCATCTTGATAGGTCACTTTCTTATCCCCCTCTGGACTGCTGTCTGTATAATCTTTTCTTTTTTTTTTTTGCTATCTGTATACTCTTATAGATTATTGTCTCTAGACATTTTAAAGGTTAACAGACAACTACTTTTACTAAAAAAAAAAAATCTCCATATGCCAGTACACAATTGGTATGCCTGCATCATCTGTACCATGACAGTGTACAACATGAGTATGACTATATTTAGCAAATATCATCAGCACAGTGCCAGAATTCCCTTTAGAGTTCAGTAAATGTCTCTTGGGGTGCACCAACCTGCAAGACAAGGGGTGAATATTCCCCAAACCGGTACACCACATTCAGCTCCTGCTCCTGCCATGTATCTGTGAGCTCTGTCTCTTATGGATGGTGCTTATGGTACCATCTGGGATCATAGTCTGCAGCCACATATTTGCTGATATGTTCTCACACACACACACACACACACACACACACACACATACACACACACACACACACACACACACACACATGCATAAATATGCTTTCTGCAGTTATGGCAGGGGTGAGCATGGTGACGCACTGTATATATGGTTTCTGACCATTGTATGTTCATAAGTAAGTGCTAGGTAATCAGTCTGCAAACCATTAGAAACCTACACACAAAAAAAATTAAAAATTTGTCATCAGCCTCAAGGAAGTCAAGATGAGCCAGATCAGGATAAAGTTTGAGGCTGCCCATCCAATTATCTAGGTTTACCTTGAAAGTGGCAAGGATACTACTCTGTTTTACATGTAGTGGACGTTTGTTCCAGAGGTGAGGGAGACATTGGGATATGAATCTATCCTGCCAATGTGTCTTATATGTCTGATGATGAAGAGTTAATTCCTTTAACCAGGTATTTGATGCACCATTTGTTCTATGAAGGAATAGGAAGTCAAATAAGGCTGGATTTTTTTTATGGCTCAAAAGGATAAATGTAAATCTCCAAGGTGTAGTCTTTAAAAACTGAGTATAGAGACAGAGAGTGCTGGCAGTGTATCTTGATAAGATTTTTGAAGCCACACTTCTTTTTTGTTATGAATTTCTGAGATCTTTTCAAGCTGAGTGATATGTTTAACCAAATATGTGTCAAAAGGTGCATTATATTCAATAATGGGTCTGATGAGTAAATTAGAATTAAGAGTTTACTGGATCTAGTGGAGATACCTTTAGAAATTAGATGAGCCAGACAGAAGGCTTTGTGACCTACTGCAGAAATGTTTATTTATGTATTTATTTGATTGATTGATTGATTGATTGATTGATAGATTGATTGATTTGTTAACCATATAAGTGAGCTGGTCTGAAGACCTTTTTTAGTCATGGCCTGATCCCAAAGGCAATTATAGTTGAACACACAATACACAATGCATTATTCAACATAAATTCAGTAGACACAATAAACATTCAATGCAATACAACAAAATATACAATGGTCAAACAATAAGGAATTACCAAACTTGGGTGCCTAGATTTTCTATGATGCTGTTTGGAGGGGTGTGTCATCTATATGATATATGAAAATGTTTTATTTACCAAAATGAACTATATTGCATTTTTTTAATTTTTAATTTGAGGCCATTGTCCATGCACCAATTGTTATCATGGTCTAAAGCATGTCCGGGCAAAAGTGAGTCAGTGAAAGATTGAATAAAAACAGAAGGGCAGATTTACCACCAAACAAATGGTCCTCTGATAGCATACCAGTCTCCACTCTCCTCTAGTGCTCTTGTGTTCCCTTACAATATAAGTCAGACCACCACTATCTCTGTGTGATGTCGTGTGGTGTCCTTTTCTCTGTGGTGCATTTTCTGCCTGCCTTACTGAGGTCTCACATCCATGTTACCAGATAGTGCGTGACCCATAGTTTGTCTCCTGACACATTCTGCTACTGTCTCCATTTACACTTCAGCAGTAATGTGCTGCTTTATCTATTCCTACACATGGACCATTTACAGTGTTTGAGCAGCCCCGGCTCCTATACATTTAATAGGAGCTATTATATAACCCTATGTGACATGATAAGATGTATTTGTACAGAAATTGTGTAATATTGGGCATGCAACTTTGCAGACAGCTTGTGATTCCTTCACCTTACTATGTACTAGAATTACGTTATACTGCCTGTGAATTGTAGAACAGTTTGGGACAGCACCAGCAATGAAAAGGTTCAGATGAGATGGAAAGAATTTTTAAAAAGCCACAAATGAAGTGGCACATACACAGATTTGATGCAGGAATGGTTAAGGAGATGAAAGGCTAATAATAGTGACCCATGATAGTAGATTATGTGCACATTGTTTTATAAAGTCCATTGAAAAAGTTGGAGAAGCATAAAAATGCAGGTTCTGTAAATCAGAACTGGAAACAGCTGCACATCTTGTTGCTGAATGTAATACACTGATGGCAGAGGACCAGTATAGTGAAAGGCACAATAATGTGACAAGACTGTTGCACAAGGGATTGTGCAAACACTACAATGTAGAAGTAGAATAAAAGCATTGGAAACCTGAAGCACAAAGCAGTTAAAAAAACAGGTGCAAGAAAACAAGATATAGTAGTCCATACCACAACGCAGTTCAAAAAATAGGTGCAAGAATATGTAGCAGTCCGTAGGTGATTAATAGGCTAATGACCCCAGGGGGCCTTTTCAACTCTAGTCATGCTTCCCAAGGTGAGGATGAAACCATGGATCTTATGTCTGTAAAGTACCTTAACCATTAAGCTGACCCCCACCCCATCAAAAAAAGACAAAAGTAGTGTAGATAACTGAAATTGCTACACCCAGTGATTACAGTGTCTTATGCACAGACAGACACAACATTATAAGATGCTATGATTTACAGACAGAAACAAGAGCAATTTGGAAAAGGATGCCCAGAAAATTCTAGTAGTATTAGGAGCAAATGGAGTGTTATGTATTTATTTGTTTGACATTGTTTACCAGGATGGTCTGACTGGGTCAGAAAGAACCCATTTTCAGTGGATGCCTGGGGAGAAAAGCTCCAGGTACATACAGAGCTGTACAAAGTTTATACAGATAGCATAACAATTACATGAGTTCCAAGTAAGCAGGTACATTTTTATGAGACAGATGGTAACTAGTCATTTATATTACAAGATATACAAGTAAATGATACAGAGTTATGAAGTGAAGATGGAGAGAGAGAAATTCAGTCAGGTCTGATCTGGAGAAACGATTAACCTAGATCAGAGCAAGGGCATAGCCAGGAGTGGATCATGTGTTGTTTCAGTACAGTTTGAAGGCAAGTAGGTCAGTAGTAGTTCTCACAGTAAGTGGAAGAGAGTTTCATGCTTTTGCAACATATTGAGAATAGAGGTTTTGTCCTGCTGTCTTAGAGGGTTTGAATATAGAGAGAATTTATAGTTGTACTTAAATATCCTACCAATGAGTATAACCCAGTAATGGGTTACAGAAGGAGGCAATTCTGGGCACTCTGCAGTTGCTGTGAAGAGCACTCTTGGCTAACATCAAAGACTGAAACAATACTAATTTCTTACACTCTAATCACATCCTGTCTTAGGAATTGGGGTTCATCACTGTCACGATATTAGAAATCCAAAACACTTGAAGAAATTAAAAAGTGGAGCCACAACAATCACTGTCATTATTCTCAGGTATAACTTGTTCCAGAAGTGCACTGCAGTCTTCAGACTCTACCTTTACCTTTTGCATAGGTAAAAGTGTAGTGCCAGCGGCTAATCAAGCAGTTTCCTAATGGTGGAACTCTCTGGATTTCTGCCCCAAAGGTTTTCTAATCTGGTCCCAGAAATCATCTTCATCATCAACCCCCCCTTTTCTTTCATTGTTTTTACATGGGGTCAGGGTGTTCCAGTCAGTTCTTCCCACCTCTCTCAATTAAGTGCCACTGTCCTATCTTCTTCTTCAATAATCATGCCTGACTGCTGCAAGCCTTTTCTCACATTATCCAGCCATCTCTTGGCTAGACTTTCTTGTTTCTTCCTGCCTTCTTCCTGCTTCTCACAAATCTTTAGTCTTCTGCTCTCCTGCACATCTGACCAAGCCTAAATAATCAGTTCTCCTTGACCTTCTGTGCATCTGGTGCTACTATGGCTTCTGCTCTGATGTCCTCATTTCTTCATCTGTCCAACTGTGCACATCCTACTTTCCATCTCAGGCCTTTATCTCTATCATCAACTGCTCTGATTTCACTGCCCAGGTTTCTGTGCCATACAGAAGCATTGATTGCATGTTTGTTTTTCACACCTTTCTTTTCAGCTACTTTAGCATTCTTCTGTCACACACTTCTCCTGACACTTTGCACCAGTTGGCTGCAGTACCTCTGATTCTAGCTTTGACTTCCTCATTCAGACTTCCCTTCTCCTCAACCACCTCTCACACAGAGACTTGATGCTGTTAACCTGTAATGATGATGAAAACAACTAAAGTTGATTAGTCCTATAAAATAATAACAGCTCCACATAGTTAAAGTGGCAGGTGCCTCCTTTGAAGGTACAGCAAGAACTAATCTTCATAAACAGGTAGTACATGGAAAGGGATAAAATTAAATGTGAAAAATCTGTAGTAATCTCACATTTGTAAACTGTTTTCTCCCTCAACATACAATATTGCAAATAACTCAATCCAAAATAATAATGTAGGCATGGATCTTCTACTTCCACTGGCTGCCAGTTGTGAATGTTTTTACTCACCTAGGCTGTACCTGCAAATGCTCATTTTTGATCAGTGCACTACCCCATTAAACAAATTTGAATAAATACATAAACTTACATCATTAATTTCCTGTCCTTTGACTATCATATATCAACAATAGTCAGAAAATCATTCTGTTAAGCACCACTAATATCTAAAAACATATTATCCAGGTCAAAAGAAGTTCTCATCCCTTTTATGCAGCCCTGGTTAGACCAATTATTGAGTACAATACAGCCTTCAGGATGTACATTTTTAGACATATTAAGCAAGTGAAAAGGCCCAAGAGTTTCCTGACTATGAAGATTATTGACCAAAAGTCCCTGACCTACCAGGAAAGGTTTATTCATATAGGCCCTTGTGAAGTGATCTTTGCCTTGCATTCCATATCACTGGGAGCACTGCACTCCTTCATCTCACATATCTTCATAAGTCACATAGTTCTACTAATACCAGAACTAGGGGACCTTAGTCTCCATCAGCACAGAAATAAAATGCACTGGAGAGACAAATATATTACTCAACATCTACAGCACCTATGGAGCAGGCTTCCCGTGCAAGTTAGCAGAAGGACACCATAGCATACTTCAGATTAAACCTGGCTAACTGGATGAGTAGCCATAAATTTATTCCAGGACAGCTCTGCTTTGCCCCACTTGAGAAGATGGTTACAACATGATGGTGGGCATTGGGAAGGTGTAAATAGTCTTGTGACTCATCTGCTTTGTATTTCTTATGATCCTATGAATCTATCTATGTATACAGTTAAAATATTGCTAATCTAGGCATGGCTTTTGGCCCTGATATTTCCCTGAGGTCAGAGTTCAAACAGCAACCTGGCACAGGAAAAATTAATCAGTGAGTGATGTGATTGAGTGGCCACTGCCAGCTCACCCCTTCAGGGGAGGGTATTGCTGGAGCCCCAGTGAAAGAGCATCACAATGGAGAACAATCAGGACTGCAGCTGTTATATTATGGATATTGGAAGTATGAGCCTGTCAAGAACTGCAGGCAGGTAACCTGGGGCACTCATATACAAAAGCATGCCCTCACAAATAAAACAGCATGGTAGCAATTAAACAAACCCTTTCCAGCAAATAGGAGGAGTGTTAAAGTACTTCCAAAAATTTCCTAATCTCACTGGACTGACAGTGGCAAACCCTAGGTTTATAGGTTCATAGGTGTTTACTAGACTAATGACCACAAGGGCCTTTGTAAGCCTAGCTATGCATTCCAAATCTCTGACAAGTTCTGGTACCCTTGATAAGTGTAAGCAGGGGGTTGGGAGGTGAGATATTTGTAAGCAGGGGCCTGGGAGATGAACCATTTACTGGCTACCCATGTCCATTAGAGACACAGGTGCTAAACCAGGGATGACTTTTCTGCTCCCCATCCAATTGTCCAAGTTGCACTTGAATTGGATTTGACAGGAATTCTGCTTCACATGGATAGGAAGCCTGTTCTATAGATGGGGTAGTCTCTGGGATACATACCTGTCTCTCTAGCAGGTCCTATTTATATCAGAGTCAAGGCTTAAGTCTTTAGAGTGGTAATTCTGGTGCTGTTTGTTTTGCAGATATTCAGCAGGTCCATCAGAGAGGGGTCTGACAATGCTTGGTATGCCAGGCATAGATCTCCCTTCAACAGTCTGTAGGAGATAGAATAAAGGGATTGGGCCTTGATGTGATCTGAATAGGACATGTTACTTGCACCCTGTATTCTTTTAGTGAGGAACATATGTGGATGTTCCAATTGTTGGATATGCCTGGTTAGGTACATAACAAATGGGCATCGTACTCAATGACAGGTCTGATGAATACTGAATATAGTGGAACAATAACTTCTTTGGACCTAGATGCCATACTTTTGTTTTATAGGTTGCACAGCACAGAATTATTTCCTCACTGCTGTAGACATGTTATGGTGAAAGACTAGATACTGTCTATGTATGTCCCCAAGTCCCTGACTACTGGGTCATCTCTTAAGGTCTTAGGGGTATGTTGCCAATATGGTAGTTTCCAGGGGTGGGTAAATACCTGAAGGATACTATTATACATTTCTTAGCAATTAGTTTTAGTGCATGGCTCTGGCACCAGTTGTTTGTCTGTGTCAGCCCTTCCTGGAAAACATTTGTGTCAGTGGGCAATTGAATGACAGCTCCTAATTTGCAATCATCTGCAAATGAGTCAAACAGAGGCCATTGACACTGGCCTTGACTTCAGAGAAGTAAATGGCAAAAAGAAGCAGTCCCAGTACCGATCCCTGAGGGACACCACCTGTGACTGGAGTCTTTGTAGAGGTGATCCCCCCAATTTTATCTTCCTGGGCCCTTCCTATGAGCCAGCTGGCTATCCAATGGGTGATATAAGGGTTTGCACCTAACCTCTTAAGTTTTATCAATAATGCCAGCATGGGGGATTGTATCAAATGCCTTGGCCAGGTCAAGGTAGGGAGTGTGAACCATTTTGACCTCATCCATTGCTTTGGTGACCTTCTCAGAGAAGTCCAGCAGGTTTAGTATGCATGACCAGATTCGGTCAGGTCAAGTGTCTGGAGGTTTCCTATGTCATTATTGATCATTTTCATAATTCTTTCCATGGCTTTGCATACAAGACTAGTGAGACTTCAGTCTGTAATTTCCGGGGTCTGTAGATGGCCTGTCTTTGTGCAGAGGGATGACTGTTGCTGTTCTCCATTCATGAGCCATGAAGCCTGTTTGGAGGCTACAGTTAAATAGCAATTCCAGAGGGCCTGATAGATCATGTTTCATGCTATTTAGAAGGCATCCTGGGATATTGTCCGGGCCCATTGTTGCAGTGTTCTTGGCCTTAGAGAGAGCATTAAGGACCTGTTCCCTAGTGATAGCAATTGTGTATTGCCTTTGAGGTTGCAGACATAACTAAAGGGTTTTGCATCCTTGTGTCCTAAAATCCCTGCAGTTAGGAAAAAGAAAGAATGGGATGAAAGGGGATCAGACCTGAAGTTTTAGGGGACATGCAGACCAAAAAGATATGTGAAAAAAGCTACTGACATTTTAATTATTTTGGATTTCACCCTACTGAATGCAAGGTTCACACTATTTCCATGCACATCAGTTGAAATAAACGATGTTGTATGATTAAATGTGTTAACATTATCAGAAACTGCACTAGCTATTTATAAGGCAGTAATCAGAATTAGGTTAAAATACAACACGTCATTGTGGAAAATGTTGTTATAAAATCATTAACAGATTTGCTTTTAAATGCATCTTTTTCTTTTTTCATCCAGTACCCTAATTTTCTTTCAGGTTTTTCTCCCTCCCAATGGCCTATCCCCTTTTATTTGAATGCCTCAACTTAGGCATTCATTTTTCGTTTAGCATAGGCATTAGTCAAGCATCAAGAGTGTAACTGCCATCCATGGAATCTGGGTATTTTTGCTGGTCTATGAGCCTTCCCCTACATACCAAGCATTTTAGGCTACAGCTGGCTGAGCAGCAGAAACTATTAAGTGCACTGACCCCTCCCCCCCAACGATAAAGGGCACACACTATACTGTCCACCCCCCCAGCCTAACATCTAACCTTCCTGAGTTCCAGCCCTTGGTAGAACTCTACTGGAGAGATGTCATTGAGTATCCTTTCTCCCTGGATGTGAATGTCCCATCCTCTCTGCCAGCTGCATCAAGCTCTCAAACTGCTAATCGAACTAGGGTCACCTGGGTTGTAGTTAGGACTTTATCACTCTATTCCACCAGAGCAGCAACAGATTCAATTTTAAATGTAAAGATCATTATAAAATCAATATATTACCATAAAGGCTCAAATATTATATTTCTTAGTATAATTTTAAATCACTAGCTACAAACAAAATGAATACTGGCACTACTGAATAAACACTTATAATATCTGAGATTTGTTAGTGAAAAGTAAAAAAATGTAATTTGCGTATGTATTTATTTATTTATCAAGCTATCTGTTTATTTAGATTCATGCGTGAGGTTAAAAGGCTCCATTTTTAGCTATGACCTTATAAAATGCAGTGTAAAACAAGAATAATTAAATAGCAGCACGTAATCCAGACTAGTTCACAGTCGATGCAAATTTAGTTTTAATAATTCAAAGAGGTAATGCCTAAGAAACTCAATGTAGATTTTACCAGCCAGTGCCTCATACAACAATAAAGTATTAAGCTGATTATTTCCACATTGCACAGTCAATACCGTGTCATTTATAACCATTCATTTATTTATTTCATTTATTTATTTGTTTACTTATTTATTTAAAGTTATCTAGTATCGTAGAACACTGAGCAAACAATGACCAATTACAGGCTTAGAGGTAATAACTAGGAAATATAAGTTGTGGCAGTCAGTGCCTGACAGAAAAATAAGGAATTTACCTGCTCATATATACAAAGGTAGGGTGCTGCAGCTTCTGTCTAGGTATAAAGTGTACACTCTTAGTGAGATTGTTATGTACAGATTGATTACGTGATGTTTACGTTATTTTGGGATCTTCAATTTTAGATTAGTGGTTTTCAGAGATGAGCTATGAATATGTAGAAGTTTAACTACAGAAATGCACACATATTGTGTTGAAAAAAACTTGATCTAAAAAGATCAAACAGGAAAAAAAAAAAGAAAAACATAAACATAAAACAAAAGAAAAACAATATTTTCACAAGGTGGCTTGAAAAGCCGCCAGGAGACAGAAAAACAGCCAAAAACAGAATTCACTCTAATGAGCATTTACTAGTAGCTGTTACACTCATATGTGCACGTGTGTGTCTGTGTGTGTGTGTAATATATATATATATATATATATATATATATATATATATATATTTAGATACACACACACACATATATATATATATATATATATATATAGATATATAGATATGTATTTATATATGGGTTTATGTCACATTATCGAGTTTTCAGAAACTCGAAATTCATATTGTCGAGATCATATGGTCATATGGTTTCTGAAAACTTGAAGCATTGCAGTACAATGGGTATTGAGGAATTTACCCTTTTTCCCCACTGTAGTGTGATGGTGCTGCGGTAGCGTTGTCACCTCACAGTAAGACATTGTCCTGTTCGATTCTCAGCTAAAGCGTCTTCTGTGTAGAGACATACATGAATGGGTGTACCTTCGTTGAAGGTTGTGCGTCAGAACTGGCAACTCGGCACGTAAAAATCTACTGCCAATCATTAGCGGACCGGAGTTCTGCTGTGGCGACCCTTAACCGGGAAAAGCCAAAAGACACAACAAGTGTGATCTTGGAGTTGGTATATATCATTTGCGAGGTGTGTGGGGAGTGCAGCCCCCCAAATGCATTTTCAGAAACTCAAGCATAGTCTCAAACATATGAATTTCATGTTTCCTAAAATCTCGATAATATAACATAAATCTATATATATGTATGTATATATATATATATATATATATATATATATATATATATATATATATATACATACACACACACACACACACACACACACACACACACACACACACATACACACACACACATAAAAACACACACTAATAGAAGTAAAAACCTGTTCATAAGTAAGGAAGAAGTTTATTAATATAAATATATATATATATATATATATATATATATATATATATATATATATATATAGAGAGAGAGAGAGAGATACATGCATACACCAACACATGCACAGACATGCACACATACAAAATACATATAGATAGAGACAGAGATATGTAGAAGTCATGAGAGAATGCAAAATAAAGCATTGTTCCTCTTGATCACTTCGCAAAGGAAAGTTCATAAACATTAATAAAACTATAGAGCCAGCATTGGATGACCTTCTTCATATTATGAACTGATAGCCAAATGATACAATGATATTGAATGCAGTGCTGTTTCTCATTCTAGGTATCTGCCATATGTATAAAAACTGGCACTGCTTAAAATAGCATTTATAGTAGGTCATTTTGTCAGTTAACTAACATGTTATTTCATACTTCTTTTACATTTCTAATGAAGCTGATTACTCATGATTCACAGTCTCTTTAGCCTTTTATTCCCAGTCACTGCTGTAAATGTGCTCTGCCCAGGTGGGCAATTTGTTTGGCAAAATAATTAAACAATTAAAAAAATATGAAATAGGAGACTGAATACTATGCTGTATGGTAGAGGGTCTGATAGCTTATAGAAGTTTTCTTTCCAAGTATCTCTGTTTTATGCCTGCATTTATGAAGCCATCATTTTTCAAGTTAAAATGTGCACTATACGCATCAAGGAAGTAATACTTCAGAACTTGTTTGAAACCCAAAAAGCCAGGAAAGAATAACCCCAGGATTTAATAAAATCAGTGTAGGCACAGTGTAGAGCCTACATGTAATGTATAAGTGTAAACGGCCACAGACCCTCGCCCCAGCAGCACGTCATGCATATTAATGATGGTGCTCTCCCTAGGGAGAGCATAGAAACAGGGATATTGAATCAGTGTAGGGAGAAGTGTAGAAGCTACCCGTGGCTGTGGATGCATACAGGGTGAGACTCCGTGGACTGCTCCCCGCTACTGTTCAAGTGCTGTGAATTGGGTGAAATGTGTAATATTTTGTTTTAATTTCTTTTTTTTTCCATTTTTTTGTATGTTTGCACAGGGCAGAGCAAAGAGCAGCAATGCCAAACTCTGCTCACATATAGAGGGGTAACACTTGGCAGACATCTACAAATAAAAAACAGGTGTCATTAATTAACATAATTACGTATTTCTCTTACTTTAAACATTTTGAGGGGGGGTTCCATTTTTTTTTTAATTGTGTTTGCATGGCGTAGAACGTCACAGAGCTGAGCTCTGCTCATACACACATAGCCAACAGTTGCTAGACATCTAAAAATAGAAACCGGATGTAACTAATTATTTATGTCTGGGTCTATTTAAGCATGTTTGCATGGTGCGCAACAGTGCTTAACAACACTAACAGGTAACCCAGTAGTATATGTGAAGGCATACTAGTTTTCAGTTTTTAATATCCAAGTAGCTAAATGGGTAGAGATGCAGCCTAATGTTTAGTAGGTCCTGGGTTCGAGTCTGTAGCAGTGATAAGATGTCTATAATTTCATTTATTATATATGTTTTATTTTAAGAACAAATATGTGAAATATGGCACTGCTACACTGTGCTGAACACTGCTTAAACATGCTAATGGCTACTTTTGTTTACGTGGTGCTAAGCTTAGCTAAAACCTCGGTTGTGCGAGTTTTCACTCTGCTTTGCTGCACTTAGCTGGTCTGCATGCTGCTAAGTGATGCAGTGCTTTTTTGAATGTTGCTCAGTGATGTGTAAGGGCAGGAAAACAGCCTATATTAATCGCAATAGGCAGAAATTCTGCAACAGTCTTTGGAGCCTGATCAGCTGGTGATATGGCAGACAGTGCTGGTGAAGGTGTGTGCTTTCGGGCACAGAGGTGGGGTGTTCAGGAGTCCAGGGTCTTTGTTGGGCTGCTGGTAAAAATCATGAACCCACCCTGCTACAGGGGGTTTCCAGGGCTCGTAGTGTAAGGTGGAGGCATGGGACTGGTTGGTCAGGGAACTCACCAGTGTTGCTGGTATCCCCTGCACAGTTGAACAGTGTCATCACCATTCTGATGACCTGAAGAGGAGAAAGGGGAACCTTGGACACCTGGGTCCAAGAAGCCAAAGCTGGGAATGCCCCACAAATATGTATGTTTTCCACTGTTTTACCAATTTGCAAGCTGAATGTCTGCAAAATTGATATGCATAATTGTGTACTTCCTTGCAACAGCTGCAGCTGAGTGGGCTCGTAATGTTGAGTCCCATGCCGGGTGCCTGGCCAGGTTTCACTGTGAGTGTGGTATGTATGTATTTATTATGCTAACTGTAGTGCAATAAGCAAGAAAGAGTAAAGCATTTACTGCAATAAAGTATACACCATAAAAACTGTAGTGCAATAAATGGGCAAGTAGAACTGTAGTGCAACAAATGGGCAAGTAGAGCTGTAGTGCAATAAATGAACAATAATGATAGTAATGCATTGCAATAAATAATAAACAATACCAAAAACAGTAAGCAAAATGGTGTACAGCAGGCTTGTGTTGTCATAACCATTGCAGTAGAGCTGTATGCATTACTTGTCTATGATAAGATTGCTGCAGTCAAGTGTAACACTGTAATAGCTGTAGAATGCAAAACTAATGGCCTACAAACTGTATCATTTAACTCATAGTATGGTCCAAGGCTGTCTCCAGGCCAGTATCAGTCACATAATGCTCTTGGTTCCTCCTACTTCAGGTAATAAAGATACATGGGTGAAGTGGCCCACAATATGGGCAGATGTTGTGTGGACTTCACAAACATTTATAAGCAATACCAATAAATTGTTAAGCAGCATTGTTGATTCCTACAGAAATCTGTTTTAAGTATGGCTGTATTCCATGCATGTGTGTTCTACTGTCACTGTAGTCAAGTGTAGCACTATAATAGTTCTGGAATGCAAAATGAATGCAGTCACACAATGCTCTCTTTCTCTCACGCTCCAGGAACAAATGGTATATGGTTGCAGTAGCCCATGTTAAAAGCAGATATGATTGTGCTAACATTTCACAGACACGTATCAGCAACACCAATAAAGTGTTAAGCAACATTGTTAATTCCTAAATACATCACACTACATATTCCCAGACCGGCTGTATTCCTTGCATGTCTGTACTAAGCTGCTTCGGTCAATGTTAATTTTTTTGCAGATGACCCCTGCAGTCACAGCTATTGTGTTCTACTCCCATGCTTGCCAACTAAGGCATGATGAATGCTAGTTTATGTACTGTATACAAACATGTCTCTCAAGTGTCATAGTTTCTCGTAACTTAATTAAAACTGCCTAATCCGTCTGTCATGGGATTACCAGAAAAATGATTACCTGGAATGCAGTGTATTACCAAATCCACTTACAGAACACCTTGGTAGTTATAGAAATCCACATTATTTGAAAGTGTTCTGTGTAGTTGTGTACCTAAATTTGTTATTGCTTGGCCCATACTGACCCATGCTAACAGCTTGAGAGGTATATAAGTGCTACATCAGCTATAAGAGAATTGTAGTCACTGTACTCAAACTGACACTACACCTGTAGAGTATTTATTATCAGTGTTTTCAGGGATATAGTCTGTATTGTCAGTAAAGGATTCTCTCTCTCTCTCTCTCTCCACCCCTTATCTTAATTTATTTATTATTGTTCTTTATTATTATTATTATGATTTAATGTTAATATATTTTGTTAAACTAACTATATTTTTGCAAAATATGATGTATTATTGTTATGTTAATTATGTTAATTTTGGACAGTGTGAAGATGAATCCAAGGGGTGGGGACTGGAAGAATCCTTTAAAGAAAAGAGAAACCCAATGGCAGCCTAAGTTAGCTGCCATGTTTCCACCTGGTTTGAACGAAACTGTTTCCATTGCTCCCATGCTGTTGGAAAGGGCAAATATATTTTAGTATTTCGAATATGTTTTTATATATAATATTTTTAAAAAAAGCATTTATAATGTCATGAGGTTTGTTATATTACTGTATGGGGGTTATGGCATTGTATAATAATATATATATATGCACTCATTTTTAGTATTTTTTTTAATGCATTCAGCACTTTATGGTTCTGTCCCTTTAATGTTATGTAAAAGTTCCTGGGATTAATGAAGTTAATTGTGATGTCATTAATTAGATGTATTCAAATGGAGTATTTTATGTAAGATGGTGTATTCAGATGAAGTCTCTTACAGGAGATGAAAGTGCTTAATATTAATAAATAATTGTATTTTTTATTTCCTGATTACATTTTTTATACGGATGGTTCTTTAGGTTATTTCAGTATTATTGTTATGTGTTATTATGATTCACTATTAACATATTTTGTTAAACTGTTTTGTTGGCCTTATGGTTTACTTTTCACTGGCATGCTGTTACCATACTGACTGTTAAGTTATTTACTGTTGTATTACACGTAATATACATTAATATGTATTTGGATTAATTAAAATGATGTTCCATTCTGTTAATACTAACAATGGTTTGGTTATTACTAACCTTAACTTATTGCTATACCTCATTTAACACAGCACGTCAAGGTAGGCCTGTTCCACCTGATCCGCCTACCTTGCCTCAACTGGTCATGGCACAAGGTTCCACCACATCTGAGACCCAGACAAGTGGTGTCCCCTCTGCTGCCCCTGCACTACCTGGGGCATCAGGTAGTACTAGCCCATGGGACAGGGCTCAATCACCTCTGGGAGCAGTGGTGGTGGGGGTGTTGTCACCCGGGATGAGCTGCTGTTCTTGGTGCACAGGATAGTCTACCGTGGGTTTGACCACTGCCCATGCAGGATTGAGGGCATGCTGGCTGACCTGGTGGGGCAGCCTCACCCATGTGCCCAGCCTCCAGCACTGCCACCCTCAGGGTAGTGAAGGAGCAGTGCTGACATTCCCATGGGTGGGGATGTGAGTCACACTGCTGCCATCTGGAGGCACATGGAACTTGAATTCCACAACACCCTCCCTCACCAAGGTGTTCACCCCCTTCATGTATCATACACCTCCCCTATCTGCTGTCTTGTCTGTCTGCAAATGCATCCTCATCTACCCAACTTACCTCCCCCATATGTACCTATGCCCCTTCACCAACATTCCACTCTCATCTTAAAAAAAATGAGCATCTGTCCCACAAAAAATATTGCCCCATACACAGCTCTCTATTTCACACATGTGTCTGCTGGACACACGTAATTTGGTCCAATTGGCTTGACAATGCAGCTATGTTATCCTCACTCCTCTCTCGGTTTGAGAGTTCAAAGTCATGTACAAATTCTGTCAAAGTGCTCAGTTGTTGCTGTATAAGTAATGGATAGCTATGGTTCTTTCCTACACCCTTCCTGCACATTCCTACCTGCCTTTCACTATGTTTTTCCTCCTGCTTGCACCCCATTTCACCACTTTCCTATCTCCCCATTTTTCTTTTATTTATATTGTATATCTCACATGTTGGTGCGAGACGCACTGCGTTGTGCAGCTTCGCTAAGCTCAGCTAAATAGCGCTATATTGACTATATGTGTTTTTAAACTTGTACTACACGCTTACAAAATAAACACATGTCCCATATTTCGAACCTAAGACCATTGCATCTGCAGATCACTGCATTAACCTGCCACTCCACACAACTCTTAATTAAAACAGGTGGTTTAAAGTAAACACAGTAATTTCCAGTTACAGTCATTAAGCATGTTTCAGCAGAGCTGCGCGCTATGCCGCACAAACTTGTTTAAAATGTAATTAAATTAAAAAGATTAAAAATGGGAGTTTACCTTGGACTCCTGTGCAATAGTACACCACTAGAAATCTAAAGACATAATAATGGATGTAAGTGAGGGTTGTGATAGCAGGTAAATGTGTCCTTCAGCAGCAACATGTAGAAAACCAACTGCTAAGGCATTAATGGCAAAATACATGTTCAACTGGGACCATGGTGCACACATACATCCATATAAAGCCATGCATATACTGATGGAAGTAGAAAATGTATGTCACAGCCTGTATGTGTACACATATATCTTGTAAATGCACCTACTGTAGCAGTGAATCAGTAGCTCAGTATGTTAGTCACCTTGCAAATGGTACATTTTGCCACACAAAGTCCTAGGTTCAAATCCAGTGGTGTGTAGAAGTGAATGTACAGTATTGTGAAGGCAGCAATAAATGACTGAGTCATGCACTCTTTATCTACACAATGCATTTCAAATAACATGTCTGCTTTTCACTGATGGAAGTCACAGGCCTGCAGGTAGGAACACACTTCACATATCCCTATAGCAAAACTATATGTGACTAAAGTGTCACGTTATGCATTAATATGCATTCACAGAGAGTGTCAATGCAGGTACTGCAAATGAGGGCCACTAATATCAGAGTGCACCACACAATCCTTCCAAAGTCATTGTGCAGATTATCACATCTGTACAGATATCATAAACATTGGAATTCCCTGCTTGTAGCAAGGTCTGCCCTCACACATGCTGCAAATTACTACCAGACTGTAATACATGGCCTGTCAGTTGCCCAAATGGAGGACATATTCTTATATTTATACCCCATCTTACTCAAGGACACGCCAAACATGTTGCCTAGTACTCAGTGTTAGAGTTGCCTAACATACTTATCTTAAACATGTGCCTTAATTGGAGTGGAAAGGGTAGCCTCACTCTGGCTCTGCCTTTACAACAAGGTTGACACAGCTCCCACGGTTACTCCTACAGCTTGTTGTCCTCCAAAGTGATCACACTCTCTGCCTATGTCTATTGCCGCAGCAGCAGCTTAAGCCTGTAGCACACACATCTCTATGTAAAGGTTTCTGCTACAGACCTACCCTCTGTGACAATGTAGTCTCCTCATCTCAGTAATGTCCAGCATAACATATCAGAAATGGGTCTTAATCTACATGAAGGCCTTATATATTGCACACTATTTTCATGTCATTGGCTGATGATAGTGCAAATCAGCTGTGTTGGCTGCAATTAACATTTCAGACCCACAGATTGGTTTAGAGGCAATCACCTGCTGATGAGAAGTATGTTTAAAAGGCAAGCAGCTGGCTATGGAGAGCCATTCTGTATGAGACTTTCCTCACTCAGAGCACACTTTTGTGAAAACTTTACTATCACAACATATCAACAGAGGAGTACTGCATTCCATCGGATATGTAACTGACCTTGTGTACAACAGGATGCAGATGGGTGAATAGACTTACGGGGAATAGGGATAGACCTGTGATAATGACATGTCATTGATCTCCTACTGTCTTACACCTACACAGGACATACAATATATCAAGGGTGCATTGTCATTTGTCACTGTGGCACACTGGCCTCATTGGACTGTCTCTTTGTAGTGGTTGTAATAGCACACTGATATTTGTGTGGCACTGATCTTATGACATATTATTGGGGGGTTGCTCATATGACTCACACCACAGTAGACTCGAGTGTTGGGTGAATGATCATACACTAGTATCTGTCATGGCACACACAGGAATACCTGACTATTGAAACTATCTCAGTTGTATCCACTCACTTAGTATGTTTGCACACTGTGGAGTATGACATGTGTGAGCAAGTGGTGGACAGTGCTAGCCATTCTGTCATTGCTGTATCTCTACATAGTGTACTTCCATGTATGTGATCCTGTAATATGTTCCCCTTTTGTAGTCTTTCAGGAATCATGCACCCAGGATGCCATGCACCCTTCTCTGATGCAGAAAATTACATTAGACTGGAAGGACTAAGGCAACATCATCACATCCTAATATCCAGGGAGAGGCAAAACAGGGAACAGTGGGCTGCACTATGGGCAGACCTTGTCCGTGATGTGAATGGCACAGACCATCAGGGCAGGACATATGAGCAGGTTCAGCACCACACAATGGACATGATCAATGCTGCACAATGAAGGGCAGAAAATATAGCCAGGGGTCGCACCATCACCAGTGGAGGGCTTGCAGTGGAACAACCACTCTCAGCCACTGAGGAATTCCTGGTAAACCTAGGCACACAAAACAGCTCCTAGGCATCCATCACACAATATATCATGGAGGTGGATGCCACAGTTTCCACAGCAGAGCAGCGTGCAGATAGGCTTACTGTTATCAGCATTGTAATACTGTAGCAGTCAGTGTGTCAGGCTGTACATACTTTTATGTGGGTGTCAGGTCTTTGTTCTTTGGGGGGGGTTAACCTCAGTTGTACTCTCATCATCAGATTGTGAACAATACAACAAGTAACACAATAGCTACTGTAAATGTGAGATATATGGCTGCATTACCTTGTTGTGCTGCAACATGCATTGATACTGACGTTACCTTACCCTCAACTTTTCACAGGTCCATCAAATATTGGCCAAGGCCATGGTCCTGCTCCTAGTAAGCATGACACTGTTTTGTTAAAGAACATTTATATTCTATTAAAGTTAAGGGCCAGAATAATGCCCTATTTAAACATACTTTCATGTGTGAACAGAGTAAAATGTTTTTATTTTCCAGTCGAACAGATACCTAAGGATCTTAGAGGGTGTAATCACAGGAGTGTAGTTGAAAAAAATGAAACACTTTGGCAGTGACAGTTAAAAGCAGATAAGCCTCCTGGTTTAAATGAGGCTATTAATCTAAATTGCCTTTTAAAAAACAAAAGATTGAAAGGAAAATAAATTAGGCAGTGAAATGTGTATTTTAATATATTTGTTAAGATAGGTGTACTGGATTTTTATGTGTTGTTTTATCAAGTATAGTTTCATATTGATTAATTAAAAAGTAACTTTTACTGGTCAAGTTTTACTTGCTTTACTTGAAGCTAATGTTATAAAGGTCTTCAGTTATATGTGTATTTTGTTCTAAGGAAGTCTTTTTTGGACAAAAGCAGAGAAGAAAAATGTATGATCGATAATCCAGTTGTTGGTCTTTGTTATTATGAGTACTGGTGGATTTTTCCATACACAATAGTGCAGGTGTTCAAGTACTGCTGTTTTCTTTCTTAACAGAGGTGACCATGGAGGTTGGTGTCTGTCCCCTACACAACCTGATGTCATTGTCTCATCAGACTCTGATGATGATGGTGGCCACAGTGAGGCACAGGTGGGGGTGACCGGGGCTGAATCTGTCCCAAAGGTAGACATCTTTCTTCTACCTCCATTGTCACCAAGGACAGTCAGTATGCTCACACATACCCAGTCTCTGAAGGCCACAGATCTTGGACAGTCAGAGAATGGGGACATTAAACAGTAAAGTGTGGCAACTATGGCTCCAGTGAGTGTAGACATTGGCCATAGTCAGACAGCAGATGAGGTCCCACACAGGCAGATTGACAGGGGTGCTTGTAGGAGGCCTGCTGTCCATCCACCACCTGTTGCAGGTGTCACATCATGGGTCACTTGGCACATATTTCAGGCCATCATGGAGGCACAGGCACATTCTGAATGAAACACCAGACACATGCTCAGGGTCATGGATGCAGCACAGTTTGACATCCGTGACTGCCTCCACCACATTGGGGACACCCTGGATCAGTTAACTGATGCTGTGGACAGAAGGCGGGCTGAGACAGTGTCTGTCTTGGACCGCACATTGTCTGTGCTGGAACATGTGGTTGGAGTTGAGCATCAGACTCATGGATGTAGGTCAGCAACTCCATCTGCTGAGTCCACATGGCCATGCACAATCACACTCCCATAGAGGCAGTACATCCAGTGCTACAGAGGGGAGTGTGCTGTCCTCACCATGACATGGCAGGCCATGGGCTCATGGTCCTGGGCATTCCCATGGGGACACAGTCTCAGCAGACAGCAGTCACCATCAGGTACTAGCACTGCTTCTGACCTTGGGCATGGAGGTGCCAGTGCAGCTCCTGGCAGAACCACCTCCCATGTTTGGGGCCAGAGACAGTGAATTGTCACCTCTATCATGTACCGTCTAAAGTTGTCCAACACACACATGAAGGGCTACCACTGAGCTTGACTGTGTACATGCACACCCTCACACACCACTGTCAAATGCAGGTAACCTACAGGCACACACAGCACCTTTCTATGGTCCATCTTACCTGCTTCCTTCCCTGCCTCACGCACATGCTCTCAGCCATTTGGGTCAGCCTAGGCCTCATGCACCCCCACACAACACCCTGTGCAAGTGATGATACCTGTACCACATCCCTGCCATCCTCACCATCAATGCAGGTAAATGAGCCTATTTGTCTGATGCATAGGGTGACTATATTAGTTAACATGTATTTGTATAATGCAGTGTTGTTTTGCCATGCCACATGTAGTGGTTAACAACAGATACTGTATGCTGGCATTTGTCACAAGTACATCATATACTTTTGTGTACCTTATGTTGTATGATGTTGTAATAGCTGTATAGTTACACAATGACAGGTGTGTCATGGACCTGTTTCTCCTTCTGTTTCAGGAGTCGGTTGGGATAACCTAAGGATATACAGCAGCAATAAAGCAGCACAGGATGACATGTCAGCACAGCACAAATATGTCTTCAGCAAGGTACAGCACTATAAGTGCATGGGTCAATAGGTTCTTATGTGTATAACAGACTAACTAGGACAATGGTGCCATTCAGCATGCTTGTGCATCCCTAATCTGTAAACAGGTACACTACACTTGATAAGTATCACCAGTGTTTTGGGAACACACACATCTACAAGCTGTCCTGATGGGGATGACCCATCTACAAATATCCTGTGTCCAGTACAGACAGTTTCCTGACACCAGCTATGATTGGCATATTCTGCATCCCATTTTGTAACTTGCACATGCTGTGTCACAGCAGATGTGTGCTTCACATGCATGGGGGGCCTGTTTCATGTAGGGCATACTGTCTGTGTTACATACCTGTCTCTCCAGGATGTACTATGTATACCACAGTGATGTTGTATGCATATAGAACAGATGAGACATGTGTTAGTCCTGTCATAGATACATGGGAGATACAAAGTGGGATATGACACCTTCCTGTATGGAGCCATATACATCCACTTCAAAGCATTTAGGAGACAGACTACACATGTACAGTCATGACATGGACTCCATAGGACAGGTTATCTACATTGTGTATTGGTGTACCATGGAATCTGTGTGGCTGCTACACTTGTACAATATGCCTGTGTAGTGACACAGCAAGGGTGCCATTGCACACAATGATAGGTGTCATTACTGCCACATTCAGTGTAGCAATGACAGTCTGGGATATACATCCCAAACCTGTCAGTATAGGTTGTACAACAATGAATGCATCCCCACATCTTACCAAGCAGTGAGAGTCAAAGGTTATATTACTGTCTGTGTCTATAACCCCAAGTGTAATGACTGAACTGTGTGTGGTGTGTGGACACTACAATATTTTGCAGGGGTGGCTGATTTCCCACAGGATAGTATTGGGCAGTCATTGGCAGTTGGTCTTTGTCAGTGGTGCAGAGTACAACTGCCTATGTATTAGGCCATCCTGGATAACTTTTGGTTCTGTGTGAGATTTTGTGACAGCTCCCAGTATGCAATTACCTGCTAATGTACACAGTTTGAGGTCACTGACAGTGGTTGTGACTGCAGATATGGAATAGGTAGATGGGGTATGCCAATAATGGAGGATGGTGAACTCCACTGGTGACTGGCATCATTGGGTTGTAGGTCTCCCAATGCTATCTTCACAGAGTATGACTGTAAACACTTGCCTATTCACCAGCTGACATAACACTCTGTACATGACATACACAGGTTCCAGCAAGGCCTGCTGGCCTACTATTGTCATACACCTTGTCGGGCCACGGTTGGTGGAGTGAGACATATGGCTGACATCCATTGCATAGAGTAACAGTCAATGGGCTCTGTCAGTTAGAGTGAGTAGGCATGATCTGGCCTTGAGCAAAAGTAACAGTGTCTGGTCCAGTGACAGTAGGTGTACAACAGCGTCAGTGCTCGTATCCATGCTAACTCCTATCATGCCATTTCAGGTGACATGCCTCAGAGATCTGTGGATACCACTTGGCACTATAGGCTAGTTGTCCTCTGTGCAAGTAAGTATTGCAGTTACTTCCAACATGTTGCAAGAAGAGAGTCATGCAAGGTGTCTGTACAGAGCACAGACAAACATGTTAGGGAAGTGTAATATGTACAAATTGAGTTGCTTAGTCATGCTGCAGCTCACTTGCCCAAAGGATGGTCCAGGTCCTTACCTACAATGCCCTGCAGCAGTGCCGTGACATCCTCACATGGGCAATCAACATAGTGCATCATGTGTTCACCAATATGCGTGACCAGTACAGCCCCCCCCCCATGTGAGGTCCTCTCTAGTGGGATCTGGCCATTGATCAGTCGCCTTAGAACTACTGGCATGTACCCCCCCCCCACAGACAATACAGACATATATGTCAAGACAGCCATTTATTACCTCCTGTGGGATGGTTGACATAACATGACTGCACCTTCCCCTTCAGATGGGACAGGCAAGTATGCAGAGCTCTACATCCATGCATTATGTCAGCAGAATTACAACTGCAACACCTTTGCTGTATATGACAGAAGGGACACAGGCTCATCATGGCTCAGCAAACCTGACTGGTGGACAACTGCCATTAGCAGGCTGTACAATAACAGGTGGACAGTTCTGTGTGACAATTGGGGTGAGGGTGCCCCCCCTAACATGGAGGCCTCATCAGCTAAAAGAAGCACAGTGTTGTTGTGATGTTGTGTAGACACGGTAAGTGACAAAAGTGTAGTTACATGTGTGACCTCAAAGGACAGGCCCACATTGTCAGTGACCTCATACTTCATGATGCCACATATGAGGGGTCTGTGCTCATACCTAACCTGTACACCCACACTGTCTGCATCAACTACAGTCCCTTGTCCCCACCACATGTGACTCATGACATTCCTACAACCTGTCCCATAACTTCCATATTTACAGAGCAGTTCGTAACTGGCCTCTGATTGGAAGATACACCACATCTATTGCACATGCTAACATTCCAGGCTGCATCCCACATGTGATCTGACAAGGATGAGTAACTCCATTAAGAAAACCTTGCAATTATACTGACACTACTGGCTGCACATCCGCTGAGTGGGAAATGGCAACTGTTATACCTTTGCACAGAGGTGGTGCATATACTGACCAACATATTTATACACCTCTTTGTCTGAGTATCCATATCTGTATGCCCATAGGGGCAATAATCATGAAGATGATCAGCACACATGTATGTGTTCTACATACAGTTCGGTGTACACAGTTTGGATGTGTGACAGGGGGAGCATGACTGTTACACATGGTGCACATTTCCGAGGCAGTCACCATGGACCTGGGCGAGGGTACATCTGGACATACAAACCCCTAGACTGAGCCAAGCCATCTGACTATAACCCCTGCTCAGGCAACATTTACAAAGCACTCAGGCATCCACAATATTGACATTGTAGGGGTCACTAAGTGGCTCATTACTGGCACATATACGCAACTTAGGGACATCCGCCTCCAATAGCTGATCTGTAAGCAGCAGTGCTCAACAGGACACAGTCCTGGGTCCTTTACTGCTTGGAATCCATTCAACCACAATACACACAACTACTGACTGAGTGTTGTTAACAATGTTGGCAGTTGCCTGCAAATTGTGAGCACTTATAGAGTCTCTGTTGTATGTCACTATCCTGCAAGAGGGTATTGTGAACATATGCCTGTTAACATACTGCTGGCCATAAACTCCATGCAAATATATATTTTGTATCATTTCCATCGGTTAGACCTATGTACTTGGTAAGTAGCACTTCAGTTGCAACATGTGATGTACATACTCAGGGGTGAACAAAATGGGCACACAGGCACAGCCATACAGGCTTACACCTAATGTGCCTCACATTACCATGTCTCTACAGTGGTATGGCAGGAATCATATGGTATAGCTGAGGCCACAGTTACCTGTAAGTGACATACTCATAACCTCCAAATACTCTTCCCTCAGCATGCCAGTATCTGAATGCAATAGCCATTTGTTGATGTACCTTTCCAAGTGGTACTGGCAATTGTACACAACAGTATGGTCCCTCACAAGAACACTTCACATGTTCAGTATGTGTTCAATGAGGATCATCTGCACTGAGTGTCATTGTCGCCTGTGGCATATAGACTACTCAGAGGTGATCTGTGCCTTCCATACAGGGAAATGTGTGACCATGCTTGATTGCATATGCTGCCTATCTGTAGGAGGCATAGTAGATTGATAACTCACTGTAAGGACATTAACCTCATATGTGACGTTAGTACTACATGCTTGTGGGAGAGATTTATCTAGCACACTTAAAGACACCCTTGAAACAGAACCCTGCCTAATGGCACACAGACCAGCTCAGTGTACCTCAGCACATGCCATCTGTATGACTGATTGGGCAACCGTCGTCTCAACACAGGGCATCTGCCTGTGTCCCTCTTGGACTGGGGCATTATGTGCTGATCCAGTAACTATGGATATAAAGATGTCTATGATTGTGAGGGCTGTATGGCCATTATGCTATTGAAGCTGAAATGTCCTGTGGTTCCAGAACATGATGTAAACTGCTCTAACAGGCTCAAACACAAACATGGCTACATTGAAGCTAGCACCACTTCCAATCACTGTATACAGGACACGCTAAGGCACACACGTAGTGCAAGTTGGGTGTATGTAGATGAGAACACTTACCTATGTAATGGTACACACTACAGATGACAGCTCATGTGTTCTAGTACTATCAGTTCAGGACATATTATGCTTGATGACATCAGCAGGTCTTGTTGTGGTCAATCCTTTGGGGGGGTCACATCACATGCTACAAATAAAATACTGCAAAACCCTACCTATTTCTAAGTTATCAAGGTGATCATATTTATGCCATCTAGACATACACGCACACAAAGTAGCCCAGAATGAAATTAGAACCATTACTTATCTAGTCTTACACACTATAGATCAAAGTATTTATCACTCGTGCCACAGCTTAAGTCTGATGCTACACTGTCAGCTGGTACTCTTAAGGTGGATGACATCATCAGGCCTTGTAGAAGAGGGCAGTTTGGAAGCTGGCAGCAAGTTACAGGGCCAAAAAGTGCATAACCATTGCAGGTGGATAGCCCAGGAGGGCATGGCAGTTGTTTTGCAGAGGGATATGCATGCGAGCGCATGCACACACACACACACACACACACATACACACACACAACAAGTAGCCTGGAGTGAGATTAGTACCCCTACCTATCTAGTCTTACACATTTTGGATCACAGCATTTATTTCCCACGCCATGGCTAAAGTCTGAAGCTACACTGTCATATGGTACTCTTAAGGTGAATTACATCTTCAGGCCTTGTAGAAGAGGGAAGTTTGGAAGCCAGCAGCAAGTTACAGGGCCAAAAAAGTGCATAATCATTGCAGGTGGATAGCCCATGAGGACATGGCAGCTGTTCTGCAGGGGGATGCACACACACACACACACACACACACACACACACACACACACACACACACACACACACACACGCGCACACAGACACACACACACACACACACACACACACACACACACACACACACACACACACACACACACACCCAGTAGCCTGGAGTGAGATTAGAACCTCTACCTATCTAGTCTTATTCACTACAGATCACAGTACTTATCACACAAACCACAAGTTGAGTCTGTTCTATATGTGATTGCAGGCACAGTACTTGTGCATTACACAAACTAGGCTTGTGTTGAACAGCATCTGTGGCCTGCATAGTAATATTGCTTTGTGCTGTTATCTGCATCTAGTATCGTAGCAGTGGGATAACTGTTATTATCTTAGCTATGTGTGTACAGTTACCAGCATGGCCATATGTGGCTGCTTGCAGTTAGATAGGCAAACCTTTGGGCAGGAACAATGTGCCCTGTCCTTGTGTGCATTGACAACATTGTACATTACACCCCTGCTCACCTGCATCTCTCAGGCACAGGAGTCTGTAGGTAAGTGGATTATGTACTGTTGCACCCTTAGTTTGGATCCTTTGAGTAACAGTATGGATTTGTGATAGTGCAAATTTACTCACCATTATTAGGGTATGTAGGATCATATAGACATCTACACACATATGTATGTAATTAACAGGGATATTTATATAAATGTAGCTCTGTGTGTGCACGATATGTGTATGTGTTATTTAGATATATGGGGAGAGTCTATGCATCATTGTGATATATGTATATCTATATATATATATATATCAGTATATATCTATATATACTATGTAGATTTGCACTCATTTTAATTAAGTATTTGGGTATACCCAGTGTGACTGTCAGTACTTATAAAGTGACTCCAGGCCACACCTACCTGTATTCCAGTCCGGGATTTTATGTGTTATAGCCCATACCTCTCAACTGTCCAGAGCTTCACAGAATGTCCAGAGTTTTGTCTCATAATCTTGGTCTGTTCCTCATAAAAGTTGTGGTTTTCTGGCAAATCACTTGGATGAACTGAGGATTGAAGTCACTAAATAATGACATACATTTGAGTTTCTAACTTCAAATCCTTCAGAACAATGTCTGTTGAAACAAACCCTGTTATTCTAGCAACTTTGTTAAATTTATGAGAGCAGTATTTAAAATATAGCCCTATTTGTGGACCTTTGTCCCCCCATTTTGTTGGGCTTTGTCCAGATTTCTTGCACTAAGAGGTTGAGAGGTATGTTACTGCATTGACATCTGTCCCTGTTGCTGCAGTACTGCACTTCACTCAAAATGCCCATTGCATTCCCCAGCTGTCTGCTGTACTTAATATATGACTGACGTTCAAAATTTTACAGCACACACATAATGACAGTATGTGAAAACATCAACATAATAATACCTCACTTGCAAAAGATGTGAATACTTCCAGATTAAAACCATTAACACCATCACCCATGCTAACTTCCCTAATCCACTGAGCCACACAGGCTGCCAAACAGAGAGGAGTCATTTGTCACACATTCAACAGCATACATATGTATGTTGTTATTTCTGCTTTATGTGGGATATACAATGTGAGTTAGAGTACTGTGTTACAGCCCTGAGATTGACTGGTCTGCTGATATACCATTGCTGACTTACTGTTAAAGCAGTTATATGGGAACACTGCTGTGTTGGGGTGGGGGAACAACAGAACATGATCTGCTGGGATAGACAGTAGTCCAAATATCATGTGACCTCACTGTTTAATATCTCCCTCGAATGATGTAGTGAATATTCCAACCATGAGGCCTAGTGATTATTAGGGGACACATACTATTGGACTGGATATCTGTAGTCCCATGTGGATGTTACAGCTGTCCAAATAGCCCACTATATTTCCTTGCATAAATGCAGCATATCCATACATACAATACTGTATTATATTAGTCCTGACAAGTAGTGCATATGTTAAAGACTTACCTTGTGAATGCAACAGTTGACAGAACTGTAGTTCAGGACTGACTCTGTGTGATGGAAGCAGTATATAGCCAATACATAGATAGGTACAGGTTGTGTGGGTTGCTTGGCATCAACAATTTTAATATAGACATGTGAGTAGAAGTAAGGTGTCAGTCCCTAGGGCTCTAGGTTGTCAGTGAATGTGCTATGTATTGTCTCTTAGCCAAAAGCAGGGCGTACTGGGTATGCCTATGTCTGCCTACAAGGACATCATTAGGGGTTCCTCCTCTGAGTCCTCCTGGGAGTCTGGCTGTGGTGACCTAGGCACTGGTGGGGGGCTGTGTATCTCTTCCCATTGCTGATCCTGCTGCAGCTGTTTCCACAGGATCATATTCTGTAGCATGGCACATACTGTGAATATCTGTGCACATGTGGCTGGAGTGTACTGCCGGACTCCACCAGATATATCGAGGCACTGGGACCATGACTTTAAAAGCCCAAACACACACTCTATGATGTTCCTAGTTTATGCATGTGCCTCATTATGGTGTTCTTCAGTGGGTGTGTGTGCATTTCTGATGGGTGTCATCATCCATGGTTCCAGTGCATAGCCAGCATCCCCCAGTAAATGGGCATGTGGGATGTCCCCGCAGCAAACATCTGGTACAGCTGTGATGCATGCCAGATATGAGAGTCATGATAACTGCCACAGCTGCCAGCACACACATTCACGATAATGTCCTGGGCATTGCACTGGCAGGTGATGGAATGGTACCCTTTGTAGTTGATGTACATGCTACCTTCCTCACTGGGTGGTAACTCGATGTGCACATGAGTACAAGATATGGCACCCAGTACCTCAGGATAGTGTGCTACATGGTAGAAGTGTTACATATTGCTGGCCTTCTTCTCAAGGGTGAGAGGAAAGGAAATGTGCTCACTGGCATGTGGTAGCATGGCATCCAAGAAATGGTGGAGTACCCTGGATGCTGTTGCCTGTGAGACCCCCATCCTATCTCCAGTTGGTATTTGGAAAGTACCTGTAGCTAGTATCCTAAGGGCTACACATACCTTTGTTTTTACTAGGATGGATTCCCCTCTGTTGGCTCTGGGTCTGCGTTGATGGCGGCAGAGCTCAGTGAGTTCTTGTAGTATGTCTCTGTCCACCCTGTAGTGCTCTACAATCTCCAGCTCATGTAGTTCCTGGAAGGTTACCCTGGGCCTGAACACTCTTCTCCTTCTCAGTCTAGGCCTATTGTCAGCAGCAGCAGCAGCACTGACTTCAGCATTTAGCACATACAGATGTAGCAGACCTGCAGCTGTCCCTAGCATTCTTTCAGTTAAAATTACCAAGTCTGTGATCTTCAGTGGTGCAGAATATGAGAGAAGAATCAGATTGTATGATGTATGCATACTTTATAGTGTTCTGCTGTAGGTACTGACTCTGTGATTGGCTACCTATGATGCATTGCACCTGTCTAATATATCATAACATCATTCAATGGCCCTAGTTTAAGTTAAACAGGTGGCAAAACTAATTAATATCTTATTGGCTTTTACATACACTCAGTACTGCGGTGCTCAGCACCAATGCACAGCCCGTAGGTAAACAAAGCTTAGCACTTAGTACTCACACACCCCTGATTCTCATGCTCAGCATAGCAGAGTGCCATGCAAACACGTGGAAACATGCTTCCCTTAGCTAAACAAAGCTTAGAAGTTAGTGCACACACACCCCTGAAAGGACATCTTCAGCACAGTGGTGTGCCATGCAAACAGGCACAGCTAAGCTGAAATAACCTTAGAAGTTATTGGACACACCCTCCCCTGGTATCAGCTACCTTCTCTGTAAATACCAACATAGTTCTCTGCCTACACGGAGGGGATATGCAGACATGATTACACCTTTATGCTATTCAGTAACTCCACCTCATTTGCATAGGGAGCCATGCGCACAGCCTGGAAACTACATGCTTCAAAGCCCTACCACATTAGCAACAGCACCAGTGCACCATTGCAGATACTCCACACAGGGTTCTGTAATACATTTCTGTCACAGAATATTAATTTTGTTTTTTCCAATTTTTTTTTTTTTTATAAAGCATGTTTGCACTCTGCAGCATGCCATGCAAACATGCTCAGATTATTAAAAAAATATAAATTTAATTTAATTTATTTCTTTTAATTTTTCAGACACACTGAGGATAGTTGTGCTTATATCTGTATGTGCTATGTCATTTCTGTCTATCTATCTACATTTTTACAGCACATTTTGTCTGTCTACATTTCTGTACACATAATTTTTTGCCCATCTGCTTGCTGGATCACTCTACCTGCCTCATTTGCATGAGATTCACCTGCTTATGAGGTGATTTGCATGCCATGGAAGTTTCCATGTTGGCACGCTCATATGTGCCACTCAGGAGCACTTACGGAATCTAAAAATGTCTGGGACCATGCTAGGTGATTTGATCATGTTGACTAATGTTGCCAAATGGATATCAGTATTTATGGGTGATAAGTGGGCTGAGGATCCAGTCTACTCTGATCTATGTCAGGGACACATGTTAACAGTGGGAAGAGTGTATGTGCCCCTATTGGTCAGTGTGCACACGTCATAAAGCCTAACAGTCCTGAGTCAATAAGCTACTGATCAGAGAAAAAGCTACAGATGAAGAAACAGTCCAGTTCGGCATGCCTAGACTTGGAGAAGGCATATGTCAGGCTCCCAAAAAAGCTGATTTAGGCAGTTCTGCCGTGGTTTGAAGTCCCAGAGACATTAATAGAATTAGTGCAAGCTATGTACAAGGATCCAATGACTCAAGTGCAAACAGGGCTCTGTCTCAAAGAGGGGTTCCCAGTGGGAGTGAGTGTACACCAGGGTTCAGCTCTGAGCCTCCTTATATTAATACTGGTGATGATCTACATTAGCAAACAGGTCAGAGGAGACAGATCAAGAAAGTTACTTTGCCGACAATGTGGCATTATAAGCAGACTCTGAGCAAGAACTTCAACAAAGGATGGAGAAATGGAATGCAAAACTGAAGGCACATCAGATGAAACTGAGTACAGATAATACAGTTGTAATGACTTCAAAAGAAGCTGAGAATTAAGATAGAAGTGAAAATAGTGGAACAGTCTAACAGTTTCAAGTATCTAGGAGGGGTGATTGAGGAGAAGGGAAGTATGAATGAAGAGGTCAAAGTTAGAATGAGAGGGGATGCAGCCAACTGGCACAGATTGTCAGGTGTAGTATATGACAGATGAATGCAAAGAAGCTGAAAAGTAAAGTGTATAAAACAGTGGTGTGATCAGTACAACCGTATGGTACAGAAACTTGGGTAGTAAAGGCAGAGCAGTTGAAAAAGCTAGAGGTGATGGAGATGAAGTGTGTGAAATATGTGGTAAGATGTATACTGTGGAACAAACAAAGAAATGAGGACATAAGAGCAGAAGCCAAAGTAGCTCCAATTGCAGTCGAGGTCAAAGAGAATAGATTACAGTGTTTGAGGCACATGTGAAGGAAAACAGAAGACAATCTGTTGAAGAAAATGTGGGGCAGACAGGAAGAAGGCAAGGGGAAATGAAGGTATCCAGCAAAGAGATGGATAGATTTTATGACAGATGACCTGCAGCACTCAGACATGACCATCAAAGAAGGACGGAGAGAGGCATTGAATCAAGAAAGATGGCAACAGTTGATGCAACATCCCATCCCCATGTAGAAAATGAGAAATGGGGGGTTATGATGATAGTGATGCAGCAGTTACTTTGTGTACACAACATGACAGCTCTTAAATTGCGAATAAGTAAAAAAATATATATTACTTTTTCACAGTACCATTACCATCTTTGAAATCAATACTAGTTTCCTGCATAACAGCATGGTAGCTCAGTAGTTACAATCTCTGTCACAAAGATTTAAAGTTCATTTCTGATGTTTGGTCAATGTCTGTATGGAGTCTGCATGTCGGGGGGTACTCCAGTTTCCTTCCACTTCTAAAAAACACTGTGCATATTCTGAAGTTCCACAAATATATTGCACATACCCTTGCTCACATAGCTACAACTGTAGTTAAAATGGGTCCACAGTGATCAGTTCATCCATGTGTTCATGTGGGTTTCCTCTGGGTGCTATGGTTTCTTCCCAAATTCCAAAGGCATGCAGTAGGTGGATTGGGCATCCCAATCTGGCCATAGGTGTAGGCATGCATGTGAGTGTGTGTGGTGTGGAAGAGCTACCGATGCAGGGTTAGCCACTCGATGATGTAAACCTTGGCTCTAGATGACTGTCACTGGTGAAGTGACACCCCAACTGCATGTACAAAAATAGGAAAAAAGGGGTTGTGGATGTATGGGTGAGAATCTGATTATTAGTGTGTGCTTATCATTGATGGGGTCTGTTTTGAGTAACTATTAAACTGTCTCTCTATATATATGTTTAGTATATGTCACTGAGTGTGTTATAAACAAGCTTCTTTCATTGTTACATGAAGTTACTCACACTTTTTTATGATATCCAACACATTTTTATTTTTCCATTGTTTTGCTCTTTTTCCAAGTTACAACCCATACTTTGCTGCCCCCACATAATGTACACAATGCGTAGATTGGCAATACCAAATTCTATGCCTCTTATTACATTCAACCCTTAATTCTCTAATTGTTATTTTAGAAAGGTAGTCCCACCTTATACTGTCACTATAGGAATATAACATACATTTTGACGTACCTTACTTGCATTGATCTTTAAATAAATTCTTGTAAATTGAAGACTTCACTGACTGTAAATGCTCTTTCCATCTGCTGAGATCACTGTGTGACTCATTTATTGACTCCAGTTAATGCATCCATATTCATACAATTTTCTGAAGGAATGCACTCTTTCAATTTCTGTTTCAGAAGATGACAAAGAACAAGTGATGCTTCTAGTCATGTTTTTTGAAGAGCAACTTTTATAAGCTATCTTGCTTCATGAGCTTATTCTAATATTTCTCACATGGAGAGTATAAAAGAAGAAAAAAAAACAAGTTTTCAGATGTACTCATAGTACCATTTCTCCCCTGTAAAAATGTAGTATATGTCCTGGATTTTTTGGTCAAAGTTCATGCTTCTACCTGTATTTTCTTACTTCCACTCAGTTAATATTTTTTTAAAAATCTGTTCAATAATGTAAAATAAAGAAATATTATTGTTAGAGTGAGGGTATTGTTAGTGAATTCACTAAAGTACACTAAGTTAGGATTATAGGCCTGAAAATATAGAGTCAGACTTGTCTTTTTATGTATGCATTTAGTTTCAGGGAAAGATGATTCATTAGAAAGGAAAGATAAAGCATAAGATGTGCAGAAACACAGATATGCAGAATGTTCCTTTCTCAGGGGAAAGATGTACTTGCAATGCAATGTTAGATAAGGCACATACAAGACAAGGCTTGGGAAACCAAGGAAAAAGAGGCATGTAAAACATTACAGGGTTTTTGGTATTCTGAGAATATACTTCAGATACAGTCAGGAAAGTCAGTTAGTTAGTTTGGACTGACATACAGAAAGAATTAAATATTCAGCATTTAGGATATGAGTTAGCTTTTGGACTTATATGTAAAAGGGTCTCTACAATACAGACACTTGAGCCTGAGTACAGAAGACAGGTCAAATAAAAGACTGTTTCAGTTTATATTATTCAGGAGAATCAGAATACACATGTAGTAATTTTGGATATATTTAGCAGGGTCTACTTTGTAATGACAAAATGTAAAAATGCAGAAGACCAAAAGATCGAGACCAAAATGACAAAATGACAATAACCTGAAACAGCAAAACATCGAATCCCAAAATACCGAAAACCACAACACAAACCTAAACTTCCTACCCAGCACCACAAAATAGGCACAAACAAATACAAATTAGAATACTGACTACTCTACCTTTAAGCAGGGAGGCAAGCCGCCCTGCACCCCCACACCCCCTCTACATTAATATATAAACTCCAAGATCACATTACATTGTGAAACAGGGTAAACTATGACTACACATGTCATATTCATTACTACCACTTCAACATCATCTTCTGTCTCACTATAAACCATCAAAGACTTCAGCTTGAAAGCACTAGCTAAAAAAGAAAAAATACAACTCTATCTCTGCCAACAAACCGCTCAATAGCCATTTCTTTTTTTTTTAGTTTACAGATAAAACTAATGATGTCTCCACCAACACCAGGAATGCGCAACATACATTTCACTATGTTCTTTTAACATCTGTTATACAAACTTAAAATGATAGAGCAGAATTCCACCACTTACATATGCACCTTTACTTGACAGTTCAGTATTCTGGGACTCGATATATTACACTTTCAGGATCCTGAGCTTCCGGGTTAATCGTCTCGGTCTTCTGGTCATTGGTATGTAACACTTTCATGATTTCAAAGTAGACATTTAGCACCACTGTTATTACTAGCCAGCATTCCAGCATTTCTGCAGACTGTTATTGTTTATCAGATATTGTGAACATCTAATAAAGCCTTATTAACTGAACTACAGTGTTTGCAGAATTTATTCTGAAAAGTACAAAAGAGTTGCCCCATAAAGGAGAGACTGGCACCTGTTCAGCACAAGTTTGGGTAACTAACATATAAGACTTTCATTCCAGTCTTATTTCAGTTGTTTCCAGTTAATTCCAGTTTAATACAGTCTTATCAATTATTTCAATGGCAAGCCAGCCAGGAGTAAAAGTAAGTCCCAAAACCCCACAGCAACCTTGCCTCAGCAGTCAGACTATGTGTGTTCTACAGAGAAATCTACAGAAGAGCAGTACTTCATTCAAAGTAACCTTATCAGTGGTCACATTACAGGTACCAGTGTTCATTCGACATTTCTTCAAACTTAGACACAGCTGCAGTGTGTAACCCTTTCAAGTATAGTTTCAAGTGCAGCAGCCAGCTTACAGTAAAAGTTTCATAACATACTTTTCAGCAGCACACCAGTGTTTTTTCATAATGGAAGACTGTGAACTCCATGCAGAATAAGGCCACTGCTGACAGCAATACAGTTTCTCTTACAGAGCAGACCTTTCGGTAAGACAACACTAATATTCCAGATGTAAACTTCATACAGAAAACAGCCAGAGCAGAAAACCTCTACATACAGTAATTGCAGCTGTTAGGCAAATTGCAGAGCACTGGGGTTTTCATCAGAAAAAGGCTCAATGAACTTCAACAGACCAGCACTACTTCAGAAAATATACAACCTTCAGTAGTGTTCCTTCAGAAAATAAAGACATTATCCAGTTAACAACTATATACTTTACCATCTCCATAAACTTTCAAGTTTCCAGTGATGTTACACAGCCAAGAAGCAAGAAAAAGTTTAAAGAACTGCCAACAACAGGGCACATTCTTCCAGAATCATAAAATATGTAAGACTTTACATGCACTTTTTTGCTAACAGCTCAGAAAAGTTTAAATTCATCAGTAAAAGTCATTTGCATACCTTTTGTATAAACATGTCAAGTAATAACTTTACAGTCAAGACACCATTAAATGTTTGGTTTGAAGTTAAAAATTGGGTAAAGCAGTCTAAAAACAGTGTTCCAGAAATTTTATTTTAAAGTTAAAGGTTATTAGTTTAGAAATGTTACATCTTTCCAGACACAAAAGGGTTAAATCACAGAAGCACACTGCAGCAAATTCACAGACTGAGTCAGCTTCTGTCAGTATGGTTTCAAACTTAGATAACACAAATTGATGTGTAAATGCTGTATCACATGTAATTCAACATACAGAGTAAAGTCACAGTACAATTTCAATTACAAATGTTCAGAATGTAATAAATTCTTGTTTACATGTAATTCCAGGTACAGAGTTAATGGTTCCTACAGACATAAACGCAGTCAGTGTATGTAATATACAAATTTCCAGACCAAATGCTTTTGTAACGTCTCAAGTTCACATTATTTCACAGTTTCTTGTTTTCAGAAGTGAGTGCAAATATTGTAGATTTTCAGCTTATCTATAAAGGGTGTGACAGTCCAGCACCAAACCAGAGCATTTATCTGTCATTGTTTAAGGTTAAAACAAATAACATTACTTTTATTGTTTACAGAAAAAAATATAGAATTGTGTACTGATTAATGCAGACAAATCAATTTCTTTATAAACAGACCTTTATTAGAGGGCATGAATGCAGTTTTGTCAGAATTTACAACGTCAAAGATTACAACAGCTGACAGTTCAAAGTGTAACAGCTCTGTACTAGGTATAGACATGTCATTAGAGTTATATGTTGTTTTAAACCTCAGTAACAAGATTTTATGAAAAAATAAAAATGCTACAGAATATACAGTAGTGCACACAAATAAAACTTGTAAGAATTTGTCTGCAATAGATTGTGCAAATTGTTACGACAGAAACATGCAGATTTATGGGTTAAAGATAAAATAAATTCCAGTTCAGTTGACACAACTAAAGTGCTCAGAAAGACATATTGAGTGTGGCCAGTTAGAAAAAAAGAGTAACCGTACACATCTATTTTCTGTAGGGCATTCCAGAAATGACAGTCAAGTTAATTTGCATAATAAAGGGTTTACAGTTACAGATTTGGCAAATTAATTTTTTCTGTTATTTTGTTTAGCTGTTACTGTTAAGAGCTTTGTATTAAAGTACTGCAATGCGTAAGTAATATCTTAATACAAATGCAGACAAAAAGCTTTCACAAATATTAAATTATGTTTTGCTACTTTACAGAATGAAAAATTTTAAATCAATGCTACATTGTAAAAGTGAAAGTACAGTCGAGTTCACATCCCATGCATGAAAAGAGTGCATCATTAATATTATGTGTCATTAAAGCCACTGGTTCAACTCTTATGTTATAAAGGGCAGACAAGTAAAGTTCCAGAATTAGATCAGTTAAACTATAGTAATAAATGTCTATACTATACAAAGAAACTTCATGTATTTGTATACAAGACATACTGTAACTTCCAGATAAAGAAACTTCGCATACTCGTATAAAAGATAGACAAGTAAACTTCCACAATCAGATCAGTTTAAATCTGGTACTAAATGTGTCTATGTAATCTATGTAATTGGTTTAAAATTGTATATATTTCATACAGAAACTGCAGTTTACCAAGCACACCAGATCAGATTACAGCCAGGACAGCAAGCCAAATGAAAGACACTGTGGTGGTGCAGCGGTAGTGTTGTTGCCTCACAGCAAGAGGTTCTCCCATTCGATTCCTGGCAGGAGCACCTTCTGTGTGGAGTCTGCATGTCCTCCCTGCGGTTGAGTGGCATTCGGAAGACATGCGTAGAATGGGCGTGCCTTCGTTGAAGATTGGGTGTCGAGCTGGCACCTCGGCACCCATAAAAAATCTACTGCCAATCATTAGCGGACCGGAGTTCCGCTGTGGTGACCCCTACCTGGGAAAAGCCGAAAGAAAAACAACAACTATATATCATAAGGCAGTATGGTAAAAATCAATTTAATGCAGTTCATGTAGTTGCAGTTCTTATTATTTATCCAATAAAACTGTAGACAGTAATGATAAACTCTTGCAGCATTCAGTAGTAGTGAAAAGTTAAATGATGGCAGCAAAAGAAACAGCTATGGTAAGACAGTGGAGGGAGTTTCACTCACAGAACAGTATGTTAGAATCACAAGAGTAAATGTAAAAAGTTCAACAGTTAAGATTAATTTTATATACTGCAGAAAGGCACAATGTTAGATTACTCCTTCAGTTTCATTTGAAGTCATGACAGGAAAAACAATGTCACTGAGGTTTCAGTTTGATTAAGTAATAAAGTTACAGACTTTCCATGTCACTGTAGTACATTATCAGTTTGATTACAGACTTGCAAAAGTTTATTAGCAGCAAATGTTTATTTCATGCAGAAAAAATGTAAATAAAGTGGGTTCCTGTCAGAAGAACGAAGACGCATTATGTCGAATGCGTCTTCATCAAACTGTAAATGTCGAAAGCGCAAAATGACGAAGCGGCTTTTAAGCGAATTCTTTCCCTGGGAAAGAAGTTGCTTGGCTGCATCCATCACTTTGCCGTTTTCAGCACTGCAGTGCGATCTCAAAGTTGGTATATTTAAGTAGGGGTGTGTGGTGGGCACAGGCCCCCCACATGGGGGGTGTGGGGGAGAAGCCCCCCACTTAAAAAAGTGTTTAGTGTGATTTTTTTTTTTTGGGGGGGGGACAGCAAATTTTTTCCCTGGGAAAAAAATTGCTGTTCTGGCTGTTCGCTCTTTTTTGTTTTCATTGTTTTGCGGACGATATAACAGCGTTTGATCTTTTAATTGTTCACTGTTATAACATAGACCCAAATAAAGTTAGGGCAATAAGCAGTGCTTTCAGTTTATAACTGTTAAAGCTGCAAATGTTATTTTAAGGACCTGATACTAAATACAATCAATAACTTTAGCCACCCAGTCTTGCACAAGAGATAAAAACGAGAGATGTAAAAGGCCTAACTATAAGAAGGACACTTGGACACTAAAGTAGGCCTTCCAATACCTCATAAGTGACTAAGAGAACATAGATACAATTTGGCAAGCGCTGGGTGCAGAAGTTGACTGTCTGTGTTTAAGTTATTTCTTCAGTGTTTATTTAATAGTACTAGTTTTCAGTATATGTTTTTATCTATGTTCAGACAGTATTAACAAAAAAGGTATTAATAGTTTAGTCTCCAGAATGTAACATTAACAGATTTCAGTTTATTTTTTTATCTGTGTTCAGGTAACACTGTCAAAAAAGGTATTAAGTATGTAAATGTTCCCATGTTTTCAGACAGTTATATAACAGTACTAGTTTTCAGTTTATTTTTATCTGTGTTCAGGTAACACTGTAAAAAAGGGATTAAGTATGTAAATGTGCTCATGTTTTCAAACAATTGTACAACAGTACTAGTTTTCCGTTCATCTATGCTCAGGTAATATGATAGGAAAAGGAACTTAATTAACCAAACTACAGTATTTGCAGAATTCATTATGAAAGTACAAAAGACCTGGCCGATAAAAGAGAGACAACCACCTGTTCAGCACAACTCTGGATAATTATCAGAAAAGACTTTCATTCCAGTCTCATTTCAATTGTTTCCAGTCAATTCTAGTATAATACAGACTTATCAATTCTTTCAGTTATAACAAGACAAAACCCAACAGAAGTTGTTTTAGTACCACTTTAAAATAGTGTTCCATTTTAAAAAGTGAAAGGAAGAGAGAGGCACTATCCTTTCTTATTTACTTAATGGTAGTCATTGCCTTAAATTTTACTGTAATTTACAACTGTCTTTCTGCCTTTTTACATGCACTGTAGGCAGAAAATACTATTTATTTATGTATTTATTTATTTATTCATCTATCTATCTGTCTATCTATCTATCTATCTCTCTTTTGTTAATTGGATTAGGGCTTATGGCCTATTTTCCAGGGAGATCTGAGGTCGTATTGTACCAGTACGGGAAATTTAGCAAGGGCCTTAAGGAACTTCCCCTGCAATTTTTGACATATGCCATGGCGTCTTTTACATCTACATGAGCTACCACACATTAATGTCTCATCCAAAATGTGTCAATATTCTCAGTCACTCCTGTGATAAGGTACATAAAGGACACTAGGTTCATGATAAGGTACATAAAGGACACTAGGTGCATGATAAGGTACATAAAGTACACTAGGTGCATGAATAGGTACATAAAAGACACTAGGTGCATGTTTAGGTACATAAAAGACACTAGATGCATGATAAGGTACATAAAGGACACTAGGTTCATGATAAGGTACATAAAGGCCACTAGGCTCATTATAAGGTACATAAAGGACACTAGGTGCATGATAAGGTACATAAAGGACACTAGGTGCATGATTAGATACATAAAGGACACTAGGTGCATGATTAGGTACATAAAAGACACTAGGTTCATGATAAGGTACATAAAGGACACTAGGTTCATGATAAGGTACATAAAGGACACTAGGTTCATGATAAGGTACATAAAGGACACTAGGTGCATGATTAGGTACATAAAGGACACTAGGTGCATGATTAGGTACATAAAGGATGCTAGGTGAATGATTATGTACATAAAGGACACTATGTTCATGATTAGGTACATAAAAAACACTAGTTGCATGATAAGGTACATAACGGACATTAGGTTCATGATAAGGTACATAAAGGACACTAGGTTCATGATAAGGTACATAAAAGACACTAGGTGCATGATAATGAACATAAAGGACACTAGTTGCTTGATAAGGTACGTAAAGGACACTAGGTGCATGATAATGAACATAAAGGACACTAGTTGCATGATAAGGTACGTAAAGGACACTAGGTACATGATAAGGTACATAGATTCATAGGTTCATAGATTAGTACTAGGCTAACTCTCCTTGCGAGACATTTTTAAGCCTAGCAAATTATCCCTTGTGAGATTCAAACCCTACACCTTGTGTTTGTAAGGCAAACACCTTAACCATTAGGCCACCCTCCCTCCCTTAAAGGACACTATGTGCATGATAAGGTACATAAAGGACACTAGGTTCATGATAAGGTACATAAAGGACATTAGGTGCAAGATTAGGTACATAAAGGACACTAGGTGCAATATTAGGTACATAAAGGACACTAGGTTCATGATTAGGTACATAAAGGACACTAGTTGCGTGATAAGGTACATAAACAACACTAGGTGCATGATAAGGTACATAAAGGACACTAGGTTCATGATTAGGTACATAAAAGACACTAGGTTCATGATAAGAAACATAAAAGACACTAGGTGCATGATAATGAACATAAAGGACACTAGTTGTATGATAAGGTATGTAAAGGACACTATGTTCATGATAAGGTACATAAAGGACACTAGGTTCATGATTAGGTACATAAAGGGCTAACTCTCCTTGCGAGACATTTTTAAGCTTAGCCAATTATCCCTTGTGAGATTCAAACCCTACACCTTGTGTTTGTAATGCAAACACCTTAACCATTAGGCCTCCATAAAGGACACTAGGTGCATGATAAGGTACATAAAGGACACTAGGTTCATGATAAGGTACATAAAGGACACTAGGTGCATGATTAGGTACATAAAGGACACTAGGTGCATGATTAGGTACATAAAGAACACTAGGTTCATGATAAGGTACATAAAGGACACTAGGTGCATGATTAGCTACATAAAGAACACTAGGTTCATGATAAGGTACATAATGGACACTAGGTTCATGATAAGGTACATAAAGGACACTAGGTGCATGATCAGGTACATAAAGGACACTAGGTGCATGATAAGGTACATAAAGGACACTAGGTGCATGATTAGGTACATAAAGGACACTAGGTTCATGATAAGGTACATAAAGGACACTAGGTTCATGATAAGGTACATAAAGGACACTAGGTGCATGATAAGGTACATAAAGGACACTAGGTGCATGATTAGGTACATAAAGGACACTAGGTGCATGATTAGGTACATAAAGGACACTAGGTTCATGATAAGGTACATAAAGGACACTAGGTTCATGATAAGGTACATAAAGGACACTAGGTGCATGATAAGGTACATAAAGGACACTAGGTTCATGATAAGGTACATAAAGGACACTAGGTGCATGATAAGGTACATAAAGGACACTAGGTGCATGATTAGATAAATAAAAGACACTAGGTGTATGATAAGGTACATAAAGGACACTAGGTTCATGATAAGGTACATAAAGGACACTAGGTTCATGATAAGGTACATAAAGGACACTAGGTGCATGATTAGGTACATAAAGGACACTAGGTGCATGATAAGGTACATAAAGGACACTAGGTGCATGATAAGGTACATAAAGGACACTAGGTGCATGATAAAGTACATAAAGGACATTAGGTGCATGATTAGGTACATAAAGGACACTAGGTGCATGATAAGGTACATAAAGGACACTAGGTTCATGATAAGGTACATAAAGGACACTAGGTGCATGATAAGGTACATAAAGGACACTAGGTGCATGATAAGGTACATAAAGGACACTAGGTGCATGATTAGGTACATAAAGGACACTAGGTTCATGATAAGGTACATAAAGGACACTAGGTGCATGATTAGGTACATAAAGGACACTAGGTGCATGATAAGGTACATAAAGGACACTAGGTTCATGATAAGGTACATAAAGGACACTAGGTTCATGATAAGGTACATAAAGGACACTAGGTGCATGATTAGGTACATAAAGGACACTAGGTGCATGATAAGGTACATAAAGGACACTAGGTTCATGATAAGGTACATAAAGGACACTAGGTGCATGATAAGGTACATAAAGGACACTAGGTGCATGATAAGGTACATAAAGGACACTAGGTGCATGATTAGGTACATAAAGGACACTAGGTTCATGATAAGGTACATAAAGGACACTAGGTTCATGATAAGGTACATAAAGGACACTAGGTGCATGATAAGGTACATAAAGGACACTAGGTGCATGATTAGGTACATAAAGGACACTAGGTTCATGATAAGGTACATAAAGGACACTAGTTGCATGATAAGGTACATAAAGGATACTAGGTGCATGATAAGGTACATAAAGGACACTAATTGCATGATAAGGTACATAAAGGACACTAGGTTCATGATAAGGTACATAAAGGACACTAGGTGCATGATCAGGTACATAAAGGACACTAGGTGCATGATTAGGTACATAAAGGACACTAGGTTCATGATAAGGTACATAAAGGATACTAGGTTCATGATAAGGTACATAAAGGACACTAGGTGCATGATTAGGTACATAAAGGACACTAGGTTCATGATAAGGTACATAAAGGACACTAGGGTCATGATAAGGTACATAAAGGACACTAGGTGCATGATTAGGTACATAAAGGACACTAGGTTCATGATAAGGTACATAAAGGACACTAGGTGCATGATAAGGTACATAAAGGACACTAGGTTCATGATAAGGTACATAAAGAACACTAGGTTTATGATAAGGTACATAAAGGACAATAGGTTCATGATATTGTACATAAAGGACACTAGGTTCATGATTAGGTACATAAAGGAAACTAGGTTCATGATAAGGTACATCAAGGACACTAGGTGCATGATAAGGTACATAAAGAACACTAGGTGCATGATAAGGTACATAAAGGACACTAGGTGCATGATAAGGTACATAAAGAACACTAGGTTTATGATAAGGTACATAAAGGACACTAGGTTCATGGTAAGGTACATAAAGGACAATAGTTGCATGATAAGGTACATAAAGGAAACTAAGTTCATGATAAGGTACATAAAGGACACTAGGTGCATGATAAGGTACATAAAGGACACTAGGTGCATGATAAGGTACATAAAGGACACTAGGTTCATGATAAGGTACATAAAGGACACTAGGTTCATGATAAGGTACATAAAGGACACTAGGTGCATGATTAGGTACATAAAGGACACTAGGTGCATGATAAGGTACATAAAGGACACTAGGTGCATGATTAGGTACATAAAGGACACTAGGTGCATGATAAGGTACATAAAGGACACTAGGTTCATGATAAGGTACATAAAGGACACTAGGTTCATGATAAGGTACATAAAGGACACTAGGTGCATGATTAGGTACATAAAGGACACTAGGTTCATGATAAGGTACATAAAGGACACTAGGTGCATGATAAGGTACATAAAGGACACTAGGTTCATGATAAGGTACATAAAGGACACTAGGTGCATGATCAGGTACATAAAGGACACTAGGTGCATGATTAGGTACACAAAGGACACTAGGTTCATGATAAGGTACATAAAGGACACTAGGTTCATGATAAGGTACATAAAGGACACTAGTTGCATGATAAGGTACATAAAGGACACTAGGTTCATGATAAGGTACATAAAGGACACTAGTTGCATGATAAGGTACATAAAGGACACTAGGTTCATGATAAGGTACATAAAGGATACTAGGTTCATGATAAGGTACATAAAGGACACTAGGTGCATGATTAGGTACATAAAGGACACTAGGTTCATGATAAGGTACATAGAGGACACTAGGGTCATGATAAGGTACATAAAGGACACTAGGTGCATGAATAGGTACATAAAAGACACTAGGTGTATGATAAGGTACATAAAGGACACTAGGTGCATGATAAGGTACATAAAGGACACTAGGTGCATGATTAGGTACATAAAGGACACTAGGTGCATGATTAGGTACATAAAGGACATTAGGTGCATGATAAGGTACATAAAGGACAGTAGGTTCATGATAAGGTACATAAAGGACACTAGTTGCATGATAAGGTACATAAAGGACACTAGTTGCATGATAAGGTACATAAAGGACACTAGGTTTATGATAAGGTACATAAAGGACACTGGGTTCATGATAAGGTACATAAAGGACACTAGGTGCATGTTTAGGTACATAAAAGACACTAGGTGCATGATAAGGTGCATAAAGGACACTAGGTGCATGATTAGGTACATAAAGAACACTAGGTTTATGATAAGGAATACATAAATTACACTAGGTTCATGATAAGGTACATAAAGGACACTAGGTTCATGATTAGGTACATAAAGGACACTAGGTGCATGATTAGGTACATAAAGAACACTAGGTTTATGATAAGGTACATAGAGAACACTAGGTTCATGATAAGGTACATAAAGGACACTAGGTGCATGATTAGGTACATAAAGAACGCTAGGTTTATGATAAGGTACATAAATGACACTAGGTTCATGATAAGGTACATAAAGGACACTAGGTACATAATTAGGTACATAAAGGACACTAGGTTAATGATAAGGTGCATAAAGGACACTAGCTGCATGATAAGGTACATAAAAGATACTAGGTGCATGATAAGGTACATAAAGGACACTAGGTGCATGATTAGGTACATAAAGGATACTAGTTGCATGATAAGGTACATAAAGGATTCTAGTTGCATGATAAGGTACATAAAGGACACTAGGTTCATGATAAGGTACATAAAGGACACTAGGTTCATGATAAGGTACATAAAGGACACTAGGTGCATGATTAGGTACATAAAGGACACTAGGTGCATGATTAGCTACATAAAGAACACTAGGTTCATGATAAGGTACATAATGGACACTAGGTTCATGATAAGGTACATAAAGGACACTAGGTGCATGATCAGGTACATAAAGGACACTAGGTGCATGATTAGGTACATAAAGGACACTAGGTTCATGATAAGGTACATAAAGGACACTAGGTTCATGATAAGGTACATAAAGGACACTAGGTGCATGATTAGGTACATAAAGGACACTAGGTTCATGATAAGGTACATAAAGGACACTAGGTTCATGATAAGGTACATAAAGGACACTAGGTTCATGATAAGGTACATAAAGGACACTAGGTGCATGATTAGGTACATAAAGGACACTAGGTTCATGATAAGGTACATAAAGGACACTAGGTGCATGATAAGGTACATAAAGGACACTAGGTTCATGATAAGGTACATAAAGGACACTAGGTGCATGATAAGGTACATAAAGGACACTAGGTGCATGATTAGGTACATAAAGGACACTAGGTTCATGATAAGGTACATAAAGGACACTAGGTTCATGATAAGGTACATAAAGGACACTAGGTGCATGATAAGGTACATAAAGGACACTAGGTGCATGATAAGGTACATAAAGGACACTAGTTGCATGATAAGGTACATAAAGGACACTAGGTTCATGATAAGGTACATAAAGGACACTAGGTTCATGATAAGGTACATAAAGGACACTAGGTTCATGATAAGGTACATAAAGGACACTAGGTGCATGATTAGGTACATAAAGGACACTAGGTTCATGATAAGGTACATAAAGGACACTAGGTGCATGATAAGGTACATAAAGGACACTAGGTTCATGATAAGGTACATAAAGGACACTAGGTGCATGATTAGGTACATAAAGGACATTAGGTGCATGATAAGGTACATAAAGGACAGTAGGTTCATGATAAGGTACATAAAGGACACTAGGTTCATGATAAGGTACATAAAGGACACTAGGTGCATGATCAGGTACATAAAGGACACTAGGTGCATGATTAGGTACATAAAGGACACTAGGTTCATGATAAGGTACATAAAGGACACTAGGTGCATGATTAGGTACATAAAGGACACTAGGTTCATGATAAGGTACATAAAGGACACTAGGTTCATGATAAGGTACATAAAGGACACTAGGTTCATGATAAGGTACATAAAGGACACTAGGTGCATGATTAGGTACATAAAGGACACTAGGTTCATGATAAGGTACATAAAGGACACTAGGTTCATGATAAGGTACATAAAGGACACTAGGTGCATGATAAGGTACATAAAGGACACTAGGTGCATGATAAGGTACATAAAGGACACTAGGTGCATGATAAGGTACATAATGGACACTAGGTGCATGATTAGGTACATAAAGGACACTAGGTGAATGATAAGGTACATAAAGGACACTAGGTGCATGATTAGGTACATAAAGGACACTAGGTTCATTATAAGGTACATAATGGGCACTAGGTGCATGATAAGGTACATAAAGGACACTAGGTGCATGATAAGGTACATAAAGGACACTAGGTGCATGATTAGGTACATAAAGGACACTAGGTTCATGATAAGGTACATAAAGGACACTAGGTGCATGATAAGGTACATAAAGGACACTAGGTGCATGATAAGGTACATAAAGGACACTAGGTTCATGATAAGGTACATAAAGGACACTAAGTTCACAATAAGGTACATAAAGGACACCAGGTTCATGATAAGGTACATAAAGGACACTAGGTGCATGATTAGGTACATAAAGAACACTAGGTTCATGAAAAGGTACATAATGGACAATAGGTGCATGATAAGGTACATAAAGGACACTAGTTTCATGATAAGGTACATAAAGGACACTAGGTGCATGATTAGGTACATAAAGGGCACTAGGTGCATGATTAGGTACATAAAGGACACTAGGTTCATGATAATTTACATAAAGGACACTAGGTTCATGATAAGGTACATAAAGGACACTAGGTGCATGATAAGGTACATAAAGGACACTAGCTGCATGATTAGGTACATAAAGAACACTAGGTTCATGATAAGGTACATAAAGGACACTAGGTGCATGATTAGGTACATAAAGGACACTAGGTGCATGATAAGGTACATAAAGGACACTAGGTTCATGATATGGTACATAAAGGACACTAGGTTCATGATAAGGTACATAAAGGACACTAGGTGCATGATTAGGTACATAAAGAACACTAGGTGCATGATAAGGTACATAAAGGACACTAGGTTCATGATAAGGTACATAAAGGACACTAGGTGCATGATAAGGTACATAAAGGACACTAGGTTTATGATAAGGTACATAAAGGACACTAGGTGCATGATAAGGTACATAAAGGACACTAGGTGCATGATTAGGTACATAAAGGACACTAGGTGCATGATAAGGTACATAAAGGACACTAGGTGCATGATAAGGTACATAAAGGACACTAGGTGCATGATAAGGTACATAAAGGACACTAGTTGCATGATTAGGTACATAAAGAACACTAGGTTCATGATAAGGTACATAAAGGACACTAGGTGCATGATAAGGTACATAAAGGACACTAGGTGCATGATAAGGTACATAAAGGACACTAGGTGCATGATTAGGTACATAAAGGACACTAGGTGCATGATAAGGTACATAAAGGACACTAGGTGCATGATAAGGTACATAAAGGACACTAGGTTCATGATAAGGTACATAAAGGACACTAGGTTCATGATAAGGTACATAAAGGACACTAGGTGCATGATTAGGTACATAAAGGACACTAGGTGCATGATAAGGTACATAAAGGACACTAGGTGCATGATAAGGTACATAAAGGACACTAGGTGCATGATAAGGTACATAAAGGACACTAGTTGCATGATAAGGTACATAAAGGACACTAGGTGCATGATAAGGTACATAAAGGACACTAGGTGCATGATAAGGTACATAAAGGACACTAGGTGCATGATAAGGTACATAAAGAACACTAGGTTTATGATAAGGTACATAAAGGACACTAGGTTCATGATAAGGTACATAAAGGACACTAGGTGCATGATTAGGTACATAAAGGACACTAGGTGCATGATAAGGTACATAAAGGACACTAGGTTCATGATTAGGTACATAAAGGACACTAGGTTCATTATAAGGTACATAATGGACACTAGTTGCATGATAAGGTACATAAAGGATACTAGGTGCATGATAAGGTACATAAAGGACACTAGGTGCATGATTAGGTACATAAAGGACACTAGGTTCATGATAAGGTACATAAAGGACACTAGGTGCATGATAAGGTACATAAAGGACACTAGGTGCATGATAAGGTACATAAAGGACACTAGGTGCATGATTAGGTACATAAAGGACACTAGTTGCATGATAAGGTACATAAAGGACACTAGGTGCATGATAAGGTACATAAAGGACACTAGGTTCATGATAAGGTACATAAAGGACACTAGGTTCATGATAAGGTACATAAAGGACACTAGGTGCATGATTAGGTACATAAAGGACACTAGGTGCATGATAAGGTACATAAAGGACACTAGGTGCATGATAACGTACATAAAGGACACTAGGTGCATGATAAGGTACATAAAAGATACTGGGTTCATGATAAGGTACATAAAGGACACTAGGTGCATGATAAGGTACATAAAGGACACTAGTTGCATGATAAGGTACATAAAGGACACTAGGTGCATGATAAGGTACATAAAGGACACTAGGTGCATGATAAGGTACATAAAGGACACTAGGTTCATGATAAGGTACATAAAGGACATTAGGTGCATAATTAAGTACATAAAAAACACTAGTTGAATGATAAGTTTCATAAAGAATACTGGTTGCATGACAAGGTACATAAAGGACACTAGGTTCATGATAAGGGACAAAAAGGACACTAGTTGCATGATAAGGAACATAAAGGACACTAGGTGCATGTTTAGGTACATAAAGGATACTAGGTGCATGATAAGGTACATAAAGGACACTAGGTTCATTATAATGTACATAAAGGACACTAGGTTCATGATAAGGTACATAAAGGACAATAGTTGCATGATAAGGTACATAAAGGATACTAGGTTCATGATAAAGTATACAAAGGACACTAGGTTCATGATAAGGTACATAAAGGACACTGGTTGCATGATAACGTACATAAAGGACACTAGGTTCATGATAAGGTACATAAAGGACACTAGGCTCATGAAAAGGTACATAAAGTACACTAGGTGCATGATAAGGTACATAAAGGACACAAGGTGCATGATTAGGTACATAAAGGACACTAGACGCATGATTAGGTACATAAAGAACACTAGGTTTATGACAAGGTACATAAAGGACACTAGGTTCATGATATGGTACATAAAGGACACTAAGTTCATGATTAGGTACATAATGGAAACTAGGTGCATGATTAGGTACATAAAGGACACTAGGTGCATGATTAGGTACATAAAGGACACTAGGTTCATGATAAGGTACATAAAGGACACTAGGTTCATGATAAGGTACATAAAGGACACTAGGTGCATGATAAGGTACATAAAGGACACTAGGTGCATGATTAGGTACATAAAAGACACTGGGTTAATGATAAGGTACATAAAGGACACTAGCTTCATGATTAGGTACATAAAGAACACTAGGTTGATAAAAAGTTACATAAAGGACACTAGGTTCATGATAAGGTACATAAAGGACATTAGGTGCATGATTAGGTACATAAAGGACACTAGGTGCATGATTAGGTACATAAAGGACACTAGGTGCATAATAAGGTACATAAAGGACACTAGGTGCATAATAAGGTACATAAAGGACACTAGGTTCATGATAAGGTACATAAAGGACACAAGTTTCATGATAAGGTACATAAAGGACACTAGGTGCATGATTAGGTACATAAAGAACACTAGGTTCATGATAAGGTACATAATGGACAATAGGTGCATGATAAGGTACATAAAGGACACTAGTTTCATGATAAGGTACATAAAGGACACTAGGTGCATGATTAGGTACATAAAGGACACTAGGTTCATGATAATTTACATAAAGGACACTAGGTTCATGATAAGGTACATAAAGGACACTAGGTGCATGATAAGGTACATAAAGGACACTAGGTGCATGATAAGGTACATAAAGGACACTAGGTTCATGATAAGGTACATAAAGGACACTAGGTTCATGATAAGGTACATAAAGGACACTAGGTGCATGATTAGGTACATAAAGGACACTAGGTTCATGATAAGGTACATAAAGGACACTAGGTGCATGATAAGGTACATAAAGGACACTAGGTGCATGATAAGGTACATAAAGGACACTAGGTGCATGATTAGGTACATAAAGGACACTAGGTGCATGATAAGGTACATAAAGGACACTAGGTGCATGATAAGGTACATAAAGGACACTAGGTTCATGATAAGGTACATAAAGGACACTAGGTTCATGATAAGGTACATAAAGGACACTAGGTGCATGATTAGGTACATAAAGGACACTAGGTGCATGATAAGGTACATAAAGGACACTAGGTGCATGATTAGGTACATAAAAGACACTAGGTTGCATGATAAGGTACATAAAGGACACTAGGTGCATGATAAGGTACATAAAGGACACTAGGTGCATGATAAGGTACATAAAGGACACTAGGTTCATGATAAGGTACATAAAGGACACTAGGTGCATGATAAGGTACATAAAGGACACTAGTTGCATGATAAGGTACATAAAGGACACTAGTTGCATGATAAGGTACATAAAGGACACTAGGTGCATGATAAGGTACATAAAGGACACTAGGTGCATGATAAGGTACATAAAGGACACTAGGTTCATGATAAGGTACATAAAGGACACTAGGTGCATGATAAGGTACATAAAGGACACTAGGTGCATGATAAGGTACATAAAGGACACTAGGTGCATGATAAGGTACATAAAGGACACTAGGTGCATGATAAGGTACATAAAGGACACTAGGTTCATGATAAGGTACATAAAGGACACTAGGTGCATGATAAGGTACATAAAGGACACTAGGTGCATGATAAGGTACATAAAGGACACTAGGTGCATGATTAGGTACATAAAGGACACTAGGTTCATGATAAGGTGCATAAAGGACACTAGTTGCATGATAAGGTGCATAAAGGATACTTGGTGCATGATAAGGTACATAAAGGACACTAGGTGCATGATTAGGTACATAAAGGATACTAGTTGCATGATAAGGTACATAAAGGACACTAGGTTCATGATAAGGTACATAAAGGACACTAGGTTCATGATAAGGTACATAATGGACACTAGGTGCATGATTAGGTACATAAAGGACACTAGGTGCATGATAAGGTATATAAAGGACACTAGTTGCATGATAAGGTACATAAAGGATACTAGTTGCATGTTAAGGTACATCAAGGACACTAGGTGCATGATAACGTACATAAAGGACACTAGGTGCATGATAAGGTACATAAAAGATACTAGGTTCATGATAAGGTACATAAAGGACACTAGGTGCATGATAAGGTACATAAAGGACACTAGTTGCATGATAAGGTACATAAAGGATATGAGTTGCATGATAAGGTACATAAAGGACACTAGGTGCATGATAAGGTACATAAAGGACACTAGGTTCATGATAAGGTACATAAAGGACATTAGGTGCATAATTAAGTACATAAAAAACACTAGTTGAATGATAAGGTACATAAAGAATACTGGTTGCATGACAAGGTACATAAAGGACACTAGGTTCATGATAAGGGACATAAAAAACACTAGTTGCATGATAAGGTACATAAAGGACACTAGGTGCATGTTTAGGTACATAAAGGATACTAGGTGCATGATAAGGTACATAAAGGACACTAGGTTCATGATAAGGTACATAAAGGACACTAGGTTCATGATAAGGTACATAAAGGACAATAGTTGCATGATAAGGTACATAAAGGAAACTAGGTTCATGATAAGGTATACAAAGGACACTAGGTTCATAATAAGGTACATAAAGGACACTAGTTGCATGATAAAGTACATAAAGGACACTAGGTTCATGATAAGGTACATAAAGGACACTAGGCTCATGATAAGGTACATAAAGGACACTAGGTGCATGATAAGGTACATAAAGGACACAAGGTGCATGATTAGGTACATAAAGGACACTAGGTGCATGATTAGGTACATAAAGAACACTAGGTTTATGATAAGGTACATAAAGGACAATAGGTTCATGATATGGTACATAAAGGACACTAGGTTCATGATAAGGTACATAAAGGACACTAGGTTCATGATAAGGTACATAAAGGACACTAGGTGCATGATTAGGTACATAAAGGACACTAGGTGCATGATTAGGTACATAAAGGACACTAGGTTCATGATAATTTACATAAAGGACACTAGGTTCATGATAAGGTACATAAAGGACACTAGGTGCATGATAAGGTACATAAAGGACACTAGGTGCATGATAAGGTACATAAAGGACACTAGGTGCATGATTAGGTACATAAAAAGCACTAGGTTTATGATAAGGTACATAAAGGACACTAGGTTCATGATATGGTACATAAAGGACACTAGGTTCATGATAAGGTACATAAAGGACACTAGGTGCATGATTAGGTACATAAAGAACACTAGGTTTATGATAAGGTACATAAAGAACACTAGGTTCATGATTAGGTACATAAAGGACACTAGGGGCATGATCGGGTACATAAAGAACACTAGGTTTATGATAAGGTACATAAAGGACACTAGGTGCATGATAAGGTACATAATGGACACTAGGTGCATGATTAGGTACATAAAGGACACTAGGTGAATGATAAGGTACATAATGGACACTAGTTGCATGATAAGGTACATAAAGGACACTAGGTGCATGATAAGGTACATAAAGGACACTAGGTGCATGATTAGGTACATAAAGGACACTAGGTTCATGATAAGGTACATAAAGGACACTAGGTGCATGATAAGGTACATAAAGGACACTAGGTGCATGATAAGGTACATAAAGGACACTAGGTGCATGATTAGGTACATAAAGGACACTAGGTTCATGATAAGGTACATAAAGGACACTAGGTGCATGATTAGGTACATAAAGGACACTAGGTGCATGATAAGGTACATAAAGGACACTAGGTTCATGATAAGGTACATAAAGGACACTAGGTTCATGATAAGGTACATAAAGGACACTAGTTGCATGATAAGGTACATAAAGGACACTAGGTGCATGATTAGATAAATAAAAGACACTAGGTGTATGATAAGGTACATAAAGGACACTAGGTTCATGATAAGGTACATAAAGGACACTAGGTTCATGATAAGGTACATAAAGGACACTAGGTGCATGATAAGGTACATAAAGGACACTAGGTTCATGATAAGGTACATAAAGGACACTAGGTTCATGATAAGGTACATAAAGGACACTAGGTGCATGATAAGGTACATAAAGGACACTAGGTTCATGATAAGGTACATAAAGGACACTAGGTTCATGATAAGGTACATAAAGGACACTAGGTTCATGATAAGGTACATAAAGGACACTAGGTGCATGATTAGGTACATAAAGAACACTAGGTTTATGATAAGGTACATAAAGAACACTAGGTTCATGATTAGGTACATAAAGGACACTAGGGGCATGATCGGGTACATAAAGAACACTAGGTTTATGATAAGGTACATAAAGGACACTAGGTGCATGATAAGGTACATAATGGACACTAGGTGCATGATTAGGTACATAAAGGACACTAGGTTCATTATAAGGTACATAATGGACACTAGTTGCATGATAAGGTACATAGAGGATACTACGTGCATGATAAGGTACATAAAGGACACTAGGTGCTTGATTAGGTACATAAAGGACACTAGGTTCATGATAAGGTACATAAAGGACACTAGTTGCATGATGAGGTACATAAAGGATACTAGGTGCATGATAAGGTACATAAAGGACACTAGGTGCATGATTAGGTGCATAAAGGATACTAGTTGCATGATAAGGTACATAAAGGATACTAGTTGCATGATAAGGTACATAAAGGACACTAGGTTCATGATAAGGTACATAAAGGACACTAGGTTCATGATAAGGTACATAATGGACACTAGGTGCATGATTAGGTACATAAAGGACACTAGGTGCATGATAAGGTATATAAAGGACACTAGTTGCATGATAAGGTACATAAAGGATACTAGTTGCATGTTAAGGTACATTAATGACACTAGGTGCATGATAACGTACATAAAGAACACTAGGTGCATGATAAGGTACATAAAAGATACTAGGTTCATGATAAGGTACATAAAGGACACTAGGTGCATGATAAGGTACATAAAGGACACTAGGTGCATGATAAGGTACATAAAGGACACTAGGTGCATGATAAGGTACATAAAGGACACTAGGTGCATGATAAGGTACATAAAGGACACTAGGTTCATGATAAGGTACATAAAGGACACTAGGTGCATGATTAGGTACATAAAGGACACTAGTTGAATGATAAGGTACATAAAGATACTGGTTGCATGACAAGGTACACAAAGGGCACTAGGTTCATGATAAGGGACATAAAGGACACTAGTTGCATGATGAGGTACATAAAGGACACTAGGTGCATGTTTAGGTACATAAAGGATACTAGGTGCATGGTAAGGTACATAAAGGACACTAGGTTCATGATAAGGTACATAAAGGACACTAGGTTCATGATAAGGTACATAAAGGACACTAGTTGCATGATAAGGTACATAAAGGACACTAGGTTCATGATAAGGTACATAAAGGACACTAGGTTCATGATAAGGTACATAAAGGACACTAGTTGCATGATAAGGTACATAAAGGACACTAGGTTCATGATAAGGTACATAAAGGACACTAGGTTCATGATAAGGTACATAAAGGACACTAGGTGCATGATAAGGTACATAAAGGACACTAGGTGCATGATTAGGTACATAAAGGACACTAGGTGCATGATTAGGTACATAAAGGACACTAGGTTCATGATAAGGTACATAAAGGACACTAGGTTCATGATAAGGTACATAAAGGACACTAGGTTCATGATTAGGTACATAAAGGATACTAGTTGCATGATAATGTACATAAAGGATACTGGTTGCATGATAAGGTACATAAAGGACACTAGGTTCATGATAAGGTACATAAAGGACACTAGGTTCATGATAAGGTACATAATGGACACTAGGTGCATGATTAGGTACATAAAGGACACTAGGTGCATGATAAGGTATATAAAGGACACTAGTTGCATGATAAGGTACATAAAGGATACTAGTTGCATGTTAAGGTACATCAAGGACACTAGGTGCATGATAACGTACATAAAGGACACTAGGTGCATGATAAGGTACATAAAAGATACTAGGTTCATGATAAGGTACATAAAGGACACTAGGTGCATGATAAGGTACATAAAGGACACTAGTTGCATGATAAGGTACATAAAGGACACTAGGTGCATGATAAGGTACATAAAGGACACTAGGTGCATGATAAGGTACATAAAGGACACTAGGTTCATGATAAGGTACATAAAGGACATTAGGTGCATAATTAGGTACATAAAAAACACTAGTTGAATGATAAGGTACATAAAGAATACTGGTTGCATGACAAGGTACACAAAGGACACTAGGTTCATGATAAGGGACATAAAGGACACTAGTTGCATGATAAGGTACATAAAGGACACTAGGTGCATGTTTAGGTACATAAAGGATACTAGGTGCATGATAAGGTACATAAAGGACACTAGGTTCATGATAAGGTACATAAAGGACACTAGGTTCATGATAAGGTACATAAAGGACAATAGTTGCATGATAAGGTACATAAAGGAAACTAGGTTCATGATAAGGTACATAAAGGACACTAGGTGCATGATAAGGTACATAAAGAACACTAGGTTTATGATAAGGTACATAAAGGACACTAGGTTCATGATAAGGTACATAAAGGACACTAGGCTCATGATAAGGTACATAAAGGACACTAGGTGCATGATAAGGTACATAAAGGACACTAGGTGCATGATAAGGTACATAAAGGACACTAGGTGCATGATAAGGTACATAAAGGACACTAGGTTCATGATAAGGTACATAAAGGACACTAGGTGCATGATTAGGTACATAAAGAACACTAGGTTTATGATAAGGTACATAAAGAACACTAGGTTCATGATTAGGTACATAAAGGACACTAGGTTTATGATAAGGTACATAAAGGACACTAGGTTTATGATAAGGTACATAAAGGACACTGGGTGCATGATTAGGTACATAATGGAAACTAGGTGCATGATTAGGTACATAAAGGACACTAGGTGCATGATAAGGTACATAAAGGACACTAGGTGCATGATTAGGTACATAAAGGACACTAGGTTCTTGATAAGGTACATAATGGACACTAGGTTCATGATAAGGTACATAAAGGACACTAGGTGCATGATTAGGTACAAAAAGGACACTAGGTTCATGATAAGGTACATAAAGGACACTAGGTTCATGATAAGGTACATAAAGGACACTACTTGCATGATAAGGTACATAAAGGGCACTAGTTGCATGATAAGGTACATAAAGGACACTAGGTTCATGATAAGGTACATAAAGGACACTAGGTTCATGATAAGGTACATAAAGGACACTAGGTTCATGATAAGGTACATAAAGAACACTGGGTGCATGATTAGGTACATAAAGGACACTAGGTTCATGATAAGGTACATAAAGGATACTATGTTCATGATAAGGTACATAAAGGACACTAGTTGCATGATAAGGGTCATAAAGGACACTAGGTGCATAATAAGGTACATAAAGGACACTAGGTGCATAATAAGGTACATAAATGATAAAATATAGGATTCCCCTCCCACCACCACCCCACCTTCAAAAACTTTTAAAAAAAGCACTAGAAACAACTGGCTATGACCTGAACTCCCAACTCCTCTAATATCACCCCATCCCCCCCCACTACCTTTCTTTCCACTCCACTAGGTGCATTGATTAGGTAGCATAAGACACTAGGTACATGATAAGGTACATAAAGGACACTAGGTGCATGATAAGGTACTACATAAAGGACACTAGGTGCATAAATAAATAAATAAAGGACACTAGGTTCATGATAAGTTACATAAAGGACACTAGGTTCATGATAAGGTACATAAAGGACACTAGGTGCATGATTAGGTACATAAAGGACATTAGGTGCATGATAAGGTACATAAAGGACAGTAGGTTCATGATAAGGTACATAAAGGACACTAGTTGCATGATAAGGTACATAAAGGACACTAGGTGCATGATAAGGTACATAAAGGACACTAGGTTCATGATAAGGTACATAAAGGACACTAGGTGCATGATTAGGTACATAAAGGACACTAGGTGCATGATAAGGTACATAAAGGACACTAGGTGCATGATTAGGTACATAAAGGACACTAGGTTCATGATAAGGTACATAAAGGACACTAGGTTCATGATAAGGTACATAAAGGACACTAGGTTCATGATAAGGTACATAAAGGACACTAGGTGCATGATTAGGTACATAAAGGACACTAGGTTCATGATAAGGTACATAAAGGACACTAGGTTCATGATAAGGTACATAAAGGACACTAGGTGCATGATTAGGTACATAAAGGACACTAGGTTCATGATAAGGTACATAAAGGACACTAGGTGCATGATAAGGTACATAAAGGACACTAGGTTCATGATAAGGTACATAAAGGACACTAGGTGCATGATAAGGTACATAAAGGACACTAGGTGCATGATTAGGTACATAAAGGACACTAGGTGCATGATAAGGTACATAAAGGACACTAGGTTCATGATAAGGTACATAAAGGACACTAGGTTCATGATAAGGTACATAAAGGACACTAGGTTCATGATAAGGTACATAAAGGACACTAGTTGCATGATAAGGTACATAAAGGACACTAGGTTCATGATAAGGTACATAAAGGACACTAGGTTCATGATAAGGTACATAAAGGACACTAGGTGCATGATTAGGTACATAAAGGACATTAGGTGCATGATAAGGTACATAAAGGACACTAGGTTCATGATAAGGTACATAAAGGACACTAGGTTCATGATAAGGTACATAAAGGACACTAGTTGCATGATAAGGTACATAAAGGACACTAGGTGCATGATTAGGTACATAAAGGACACTAGGTGCATGATAAGGTACATAAAGGACACTAGGTTCATGATAAGGTACATAAAGGACACTAGGTTCATGATAAGGTACATAAAGGACACTAGGTTCATGATAAGGTACATAAAGGGCACTAGTTGCATGATAAGGTACATAAAGGACACTAGGTTCATGATAAGGTACATAAAGGACACTAGGTGCATGATTAGGTACATAAAGAACACTAGGTTTATGATAAGGTACATAAAGGACACTAGGTTCATGATAAGGTACATAAAGGACACTAGTTGCATGATAAGGTACATAAAGGACACTAGGTTCATGATAAGGTACATAAAGGACACTAGTTGCATGATAAGGTACATACAGGACACTAGGTTCATGATAAGGTACATAAAGGACACTAGGTGCATGATAAGTTACATAAAGGACACTAGGTGCATGATAAGGTACATAAAGGACACTAGGTTCATGATAAGGTACATAAAGGACACTAGGTGCATGATTAGGTACATAAAAGACACTAGGTGCATGATTAGGTACATAAAGGACACTAGGTTCATGATAAGGTACATAAAGGACACTAGGTGCATGATTAGGTACATAAAGGACACTAGGTGCATGATAAGGTACATAATGCACACTAGGTGTATCATTAGGTACATAAAAAACACTAGTTGCATGATAAGGTACATAAAGGACACTAGGTTCATAATAAGGTACATAAAGGACTCTAGGTATATACCTAAGCAGAGCTCCACGTGGTCCTGCAGAGGGGTCCTGGCTACAGAGAACTGAAAGAAGCGACCACTTTCCTGATTTAAGTACTTTTTGGCTTTTTTTATCTGCATTGTCCTCTCTGGCTTTCATTTAATAAGATACAACTGTTTTTGTGTTTTTCTGCTGTATTCTAAAGTATCTGCACTTAAAAGTAGCATTTTGGTCGACTCTGGTTGAATATTACTGTTTTTTTGCTAATTAATTGCTGAGGCTGCTCACTAAAGTGTGCTAGCCTGTGTTAATCGATTTTACTGTTTGCCTAACTGCATTTCTGTGTTCTTTTCTAAAAAAAAAAAAAATACTCCTTGTTTTCCCGCCTTTGCTCGACTAGTTAAGACCAGTATACAGGCTTTGCTGTATTCTGGGCTGTGTGTAGTTCCTGTGTTGGCCATTGCCTTACTTGGATAGAAGGAAGTTTCTGAGCTCACCAGTGGGAGTGGGGAGCCTTGAGCAGCCTATCTGTCCCTGGGGGAAGTGATCTCAGCACTTGAGCTGTAATTCATTGGTTGCCTTGGACCATTTCCAGCTCTTTTCAAGTTCCCTGTATAAAAATCCGCCTCAGGGCGTTTTTTTTTGGCTATATACCTAAGCAGAGCTCCACGTGGTCCTGCAGAGGGGTCCTGGCTACAGAGAACTGAAAGAAGCGACCACTTTCCTGATTTAAGTACTTTTTGGCTTTTTTTATCTGCATTGTCCTCTCTGGCTTTCATTTAATAAGATACAACTGTTTTTGTGTTTTTCTGCTGTATTCTAAAGTATCTGCACTTAAAAGTAGCATTTTGGTCGACTCTGGTCGAATATTACTGTTTTTTTGCTAATTAATTGCTGAGGCTGCTCACTAAAGTGTGCTAGCCTGTGTTAATCGATTTTACTGTTTGCCTAACTGCATTTCTGTGTTCTTTTCTAAAAAAAACAAAAAAATATTCCTTGTTTTCCCGCCTTTGCTCGACTAGTTAAGACCAGTATACAGGCTTTGCTGTATTCTGGGCTGTGTGTAGTTCCTGTGTTGGCCATTGCCTTACTTGGATAGAAGGAAGTTTCTGAGCTCACCAGTGGGAGTGGGGAGCCTTGAGCAGCCTATCTGTCCCTGGGGGAAGTGATCTCAGCACTTGAGCTGTAATTCATTGGTTGCCTTGGACCATTTCCAGCTCTTTTCAAGTTCCCTGTATAAAAATCCGCCTCAGGGCATTTTTTTTTGGCTATATACCTAAGCAGAGCTCCACGTGGTCCTGCAGAGGGGTCCTGGCTACAGAGAACTGAAAGAAGCGACCACTTTCCTGATTTAAGTACTTTTGGCTTTTTATCTGCATTGTCCTCTCTGGCTTTCATTTAATAAGATACAACTGTTTTTGTGTTTTTCTGCTGTATTCTAAAGTATCTGCACTTAAAAGTAGCATTTTGGTCGACTCTGGTCGAATATTACTGTTTTTTTGCTAATTAATTGCTGAGGCTGCTCACTAAAGTGTGCTAGCCTGTGTTAATCGATTTTACTGTTTGCCTAACTGCATTTCTGTGTTCTTTTCTAAAAAAAAAAACAAAAAAAAATACTCCTTGTTTTCCCGCCTTTGCTCGACTAGTTAAGACCAGTATACAGGCTTTGCTGTATTCTGGGCAGTGTGTAGTTCCTGTGCTGGCCATTGCCTTACTTGGATAGAAGGAAGTTTCTGAGCTCACCAGTGGGAGTGGGGAGCCTTGAGCAGCCTATCTGTCCCTGGGGGAAGTGATCTCAGCACTTGAGCTGTAATTCATTGGTTGCCTTGGACCATTTCCAACTCTTTTCAAGTTCCCTGTATAAAAATCCGCCTCAGGGCGTTTTTTTTGGCTATATACCTAAGCAGAGCTCCACGTGGTCCTGCAGAGGGGTCCTGGCTACAGAGAACTGAAAGAAGCGACCACTTTCCTGATTTAAGTACTTTTTGGCTTTTTTTATCTGCATTGTCCTCTCTGGCTTTCATTTAATAAGATACAACTGTTTTGTGTTTTTCTGCTGTATTCTAAAGTATCTGCACTTAAAAGTAGCATTTTGGTCGACTCTGGTCGAATATTACTGTTTTTTTGCTAATTAATTGCTGAGGCTGCTCACTAAAGTGTGCTAGCCTGTGTTAATCGATTTTACTGTTTGCCTAACTGCATTTCTGTGTTCTTTTCTAAAAAAACAAAAAACAAAAAAAAATACTCCTTGTTTTCCCGCCTTTGCTCGACTAGTTAAGACCAGTACACAGGCTTTGCTGTATTCTGGGCTGTGTGTAGTTCCTGTGTTGGCCATTGCCTTACTTGGATAGAAGGAAGTTTCTGAGCTCACCAGTGGGAGTGGGGAGCCTTGAGCAGCCTATCTGTCCCTGGGGGAAGTGATCTCAGCACTTGAGCTGTAATTCATTGGTTGCCTTGGACCATTTCCAGCTCTTTTCAAGTTCCCTGTATAAAAATCGGCCTCAGGGCTTTTTTTTTTGGCTATATACCTAAGCAGAGCTCCACGTGGTCCTGCAGAGGGGTCCTGGCTACAGAGAACTGAAAGAAGTGACCACTTTCCTGATTTAAGTACTTTTTGGCTTTTTTTATCTGCATTGTCCTCTCTGGCTTTCATTTAATAAGATACAACTGTGTTTGTGTTTTTCTGCTGTATTCTAAAGTATCTGCACTTAAAAGTAGCATTTTGGTCGACTCTGGTCGAATATTACTGTTTTTTTTGCTAATTAATTGCTGAGGCTGCTCACTAAAGTGTGCTAGCCTGTGTTAATCGATTTTACTGTTTGCCTAACTGCATTTCTGTGTTCTTTTCTAAAAACAAAAACAAAAAAAAATACTCCTTGTTTTCCCGCCTTTGCTCGACTAGTTAAGACCAGTATACAGGCTTTGCTGTATTCTGGGCTGTGTGTAGTTCCTGTGTTGGCCATTGCCTTACTTGGATAGAAGGAAGTTTCTGAGCTCACCAGTGGGAGTGGGGAGCCTTGAGCAGCCTATCTGTCCCTGTGGGAAGTTATCTCACCACTTGAGTTGTAATTCATTGGTTGCCTTGGACCATTTCCAGCTCTTTTCAAGTTCCTGTATAAAAATCCGCCTCAGGGCGTTTTTTTTGGCTATATACCTAAGCAGAGCTCCACGTGGTCCTGCAGAGGGTCCTGGCTACAGTGAACTGAAACAAGCGACCACTTTCCTGATTTGAGAACTTTTTGGCATTTTTTATCTGCATTGTCCTCTCTGGCTTTCATTTAATAAGATACAACTGTTTTGTGTTTTTCTGCTGTATTCTAAAGTATCTGCACTTAAAAGTAGCATTTTAGTCGACTCTGGTCGAATATTACTGTTTTTGCTAATTAATTGCTGAGGCTGCTCACTAAAGTGTGCTAGCCTGTGTTAATCGATTTTACTGTTTGCCTAACTGCATTTCTGTGTTCTTTTCTAAAAAACAAAAACAAAAAAAAAATACTCCTTGTTTTCCGCCTTTGCTCGACTAGTTAAGACCAGTATACAGGCTTTGCTGTATTCTGGGCTGTGTGTAGTTCCTGTGTTGGCCATTGCCTTACTTGGATAGAAGGAAGTTTCTGAGCTCACCAGTGGGAGTGGGGAGCCTTGAGCAGCCTATCTGTCCCTGGGGGAAGTGATCTCAGCACTTGAGCTGTAATTCATTGGTTGCCTTGGACCATTTACAGCTCTTTTCAAGTTCCCTGTATAAAAATCCGCCTCAGGGCGTTTTTTTTTTGGCTATATACCTAAGCAGAGCTCCACGTGGTCCTGCAGAGGGGTCCTGGCTACAGAGAACTGAAAGAAGCGACCACTTTCCTGATTTAAGTACTTTTTGGCTTTTTTATCTGCATTGTCCTCTCTGGCTTTCATTTAATAAGATACAACTGTTTTTGTGTTTTTCTGCTGTATTCTAAAGTATCTGCACTTAAAAGTAGCATTTTGGTCGACTCTGGTCGAATATTACTGTTTTTTTTTGCTAATTAATTGCTGAGGCTGCTCACTAAAGTGTGCTAGCCTGTGTTAGTCGATTTTACTGTTTGCCTAACTGCATTTCTGTGTTCTTTTCTAAAAAAACAAAAAACAAAAAAAAAATATTCCTTGTTTTCCCGCCTTTGCTCGACAAGTTAAGACCAGTATACAGGCTTTGCTGTATTCTGGGCTGTGTGTAGTTCCTGTGTTGGCCATTGCCTTACTTGGATAGAAGGAAGTTTCTGAGCTCACCAGTGGGAGTGGGGAGCCTTGAGCAGCCTATCTGTCCCTGGGGGAAGTGATCTCAGCACTTGAGCTGTAATTCATTGGTTGCCTTAGACCATTTCCAGCTCTTTTCAAGTTCCCTGTATAAAAATCCGCCTCAGGGCGTTTTTTTTTTTGGCTATATACCTAAGCAGAGCTCCACGTGGTCCTGCAGAGGGGTCCTGGCTACAGAGAACTGAAAGAAGCGACCACTTTCCTGATTTAAGTACTTTTGGCTTTTTATCTGCATTGTCCTCTCTGGCTTTCATTTAATAAGATACAACTGTTTTTGTGTTTTTCTGCTGTATTCTAAAGTATCTGCACTTAAAAGTAGCATTTTGGTCGACTCTGGTCGAATATTACTGTTTTTTGCTAATTAATTGCTGAGGCTGCTCACTAAAGTGTGCTAGCCTGTGTTAATCGATTTTACTGTTTGCCTAACTGCATTTCTGTGTTCTTTTCTAAAAACAAAAACAAAAAAAAATACTCCTTGTTTTCCGCCTTTGCTCGACTAGTTAAGACCAGTATACAGGCTTTGCTGTATTCTGGGCTGTGTGTAGTTCCTGTGTTGGCCATTGCCTTACTTGGATAGAAGGAAGTTTCTGAGCTCACCAGTGGGAGTGGGGAGCCTTGAGCAGCCTATCTGTCCCTGGGGAAGTGATCTCAGCACTTGAGCTGTAATTCATTGGTTGCCTTGGACCATTTCCAGCTCTTTTCAAGTTCCTGTATAAAAATCCGCCTCAGGGCGTTTTGCGCTTTTTGCGGTCGGGCACCCAGCAGCAGCGGTTATACAGGTGTAAACTATTCTATACAGGTTTTAACTTTTTCTGGCTCCGCCAAGTCTGCTCTTCAATTTTTCCCTTAGAAGCTCTACTCAGTCTATCTAGCTGTATATATTAGCACTTGTTTTCGGAACTTCTATTCTTAGCAAGCACTCATAATAAAACCAAGAACTCTTACCCTAAAGTAAGCACCACAGGCATCCACTACCCCTGTGAATACCCACTTCCCTTAAAGGCACAACACTCCTTATAATATTCTAGTATGTCGAGTGGTAAACCACTAGCATCCTCTCTTGTTCAGCTGGTTAATCTGGGAATCTTAAGACAATGTTACAATTGTCTCATGTACACAGACAACCCTCTCCTCCTTCATACTAACACATATACTTGTGAGAGATGCAACTATATAGCCAGACTGGAGGCTGAACTCTCTCAACTCAGGACTGGCAAGACCAGTCAGGAGGAGATGGTACCCACACCCAAAGCAAAACCAGTCACACATATAACCACCACCAATGCAAACCAAACACATAAAAACACAAAGACATACTCGGAGGCTCTTGTAAAAAACTTACCAAAACAACAGAGGCCTCCAAAGCAGACACCCAGAAATACACCCAGACAAAACACAACACCTACAACACATACCTCAAGCAACAGGTGTGTCACACAATCACAGCCCCTAAGGCAAAATACTATGCCAGAGACATTAGTAACAGGTGACTCTATAGTCAGACACACCGATGTTCCACTTACCAGGCTGAATAAGGAGAGGGTAACAGTGAGCTGCCTATCGGGGGCTAGGATCCGCCACATTACACACGCACTCAGGTCACTCCAAAGCAAGTACAAATATGATTCAGTCATTGTCCATGCGGGTGTGAATGACCTGAGACGTACCTCCCTGGACTACATGAAAAGAGACATTGAGGAGCTCTCCGATTATGTAGCCCAGACTGGTATGACCCTGACCCTGAGCAGCATCCTGCCTTCGCCAAGAATGATGCCTCAGTACAAAGACAAAATGATCAGTTTTAACAATTGGCTTAATCAATGGTGTCATTCTAAGGGGATCCAATGTCTGTCAGCCTGGGATGATATGCTGGACAAGCCACGTTTCGCAAGGGATGGCTTGCACCTGTCACCACTGGGCTTCCGGATACTGGCCAAGGCTCTTGCCACCCCATAGTGCCTTTTTAGGCAATGCTCAAAGGACAAATCAACCTCCATAAAAACAAAAATGGAAAAAATTAAGGGTAATGCTGCTCAACGCCAGAAGTCTAAATCTCAAGATGCAGGCACTCAAGCACTTCTCAGTATGGAGAACATCGATGTCTGTGCAGTAACTGAAACCTGGTTCAAGGCTCCTGAGAGCACTCCAGCGCTACCAGGCTATACCTCATATCATGCGTTTGGCCTCAAGTTCCAGGCGAACCACAAAGGAGGGGAGTGTCCATTTTCATAAAGGACACCTACACCTCTCGATTGGTGGCTACTCATGAAGCATCAGAAACCATACAAGTTTTACTCACCATAGGCAAAACTGCCATACAACTGGTCGCATGTTATAGAACACCCTCCCAATCCCAGGAATCCCATCAAGCATTCCTGAAAACACTGGAGGATATGAATGTCACACCAAACACCATCATATTGGGTGACTTCAATTACCCCAACATAGACTGGGCCCACTATTCTAGCCCTAACACCCTGGCCCAAAGATTCTTGGAATTCATAAACTCAAATGCTATGGAGCAACTGGTCACCTCTCCTACGAGGAGAGATAATTTACTTGACCTGATTATCACAAACATGGGGTCCAAATGCTCCGCACCGGATATAAACCCCTCACTAGTAAGATCTGATCATAAACTGATCACGTTGGATGTACATATCCCACCCCACCCCCAGATCAAAAGACTACAGTGAAAAACTTTTCAAAAGCTGACTTTGCTCCTTAAGTCAGAAATGATATCCTTTAAGCCTACTGGGTTAATGGAAACCACATCCCAAAATGCTGAATCCTTCACAAAAGCCTTCTACGGACATCTCCAGGAATGCATGGATCAGGCAATCCCAACTAAAACCAAGACCCTCTCCACCAAGTGAAAACGCCCGGTTTGGTGGACCCCGGCTATAAACAAACTGTACAACAAAAGAAGGAAGCTACTGCAGGACAGAGCCAAATCCCACAAGGGAAAGGCTTCCTGATCAGCACAAGTAAAAAAAACTACGCTCTCTCATAAAAACATCTAAAGCAAACTTTGAGAAAAAGATTGCCAAGGATACCAAAGACAATCACAAAGCCTTCTTCAATTATGTCAGAACCTTGGGAGGAAATTCTCAGATATGCTCTGAACTAGTACACAATGACAAAAATTCACTGACCCTACTGACATTGCCAACATTCTGGCAGATAGGTTCAGTGCAAATTTCTCCCTCCCTCACCCCTAAAGATGAAGTAACTATCCCTGCTGAATGTAACCTACCTGTCATCACAGACACACAGGTGAAATCAGCACTCAACAAGGCAAAAACACAGCATCTATGGGACCCGATGGTATCCCGGTTGCGTGTTACGCGAACTCAAGATGAACTGAACCCGCCTAAGAACCCTATTCAATCTTAGCCTCACTACAGGATATGTACCTGAACACTGGCGACAGCAACAGTGGTCCCACTCCACAAAGGGGAAATTCTACTGACCCAGGTAACTACGCCCCATAAGTTTGACCAGCCTGATCTGTAAGGCTATGGAAAGAATCATCATGGAACTCATAAATGGCGACATTGGGGATCTGCAGACCCTTGATCCCACACAGTTCGGTTTTGTAAAAGGCAGATCCTGCCTCTTAAACCTGGTTGACTTCTTTGAGACAGTCACTAGTGCCATCGATGAGGGCAAGGCTGTCCACACAGCCTATTTGGACTTGGCTAAGGCCTTTGACACAATACCACACTCTGGCATCATTGACAAGCTCAGCAGCCTAAATGTAAATCCATATGTCACAAGATGGGTAGCAAATTGGCTAAAAACAGAACCCATAAGGTTAAAATTGCTGGAGCCATGTCAGACTCAAAACCCGTCACAAGTGGTGTCCCACAGGGCTCAGTCTTGGGTCCACTCCTATTCGGCATTTATTTCTCAGATGTGAAAGCAAATATGGAAGGATTATGGCTGACAAAGTTTGCAGATGACTGCAAACTGGGTGCCATAGTGGATTCACCTGCCGACACACACATCCTACAGAAAGGTCTCACTGAAACGGACAACTGGTGCGGAATCATGGCCTCAAACTTAACACCAAAAATGTATAGTCATCCCCTTTGGGAAAAACAAAGTACCCACAAACTATCACGTAGACAATAACCCACTGAATACAGAAGATGTAATCAGAGACCTGGGGACTCAAGTCGATAGTGACCTCTCCTTTGACAACCATGTTGCCAAAGTGGTCAGAAAGACTTTCTACCTTGCCCATCTCATCATGAAGGGATTCTCATCCAGATCAAAGGAGGTCATTGTACCTCTGTATTCCTCCCTTGTCAGGCCCATGATTGAATATAATGCTCCATTTGGGATGTATCTCACCCGGCACATGCAACAACTGGAAAGACCCCAGAAGTACCTCACCAAGAGGATCATAGGTCTAAAACATGTGCCTTATCCAGCTAGATTAAAGAAACTCCAGCTTTATTCAGTAGCATACCGCCTGCTCAGAGGTGATTTGTGCCTAACATACAGGGCCATGTCCAACCAGGAATTGATGGACATGCTCCATCTCAAAAATCCAAATCCACCAGAACCACACGAGCTAAAGATTTCAACCTCTGCACAAATATGAATAGGACATGCTGGAGGGATAGATTCATAACACAGAGGTTACCCATACTCTGGAACAAAATCCCAGTTCACGTGAGACAGAGCCCTTCATTGGCACTGTTCAAGAAAAATCTCGATGCATGGATGGGAGATCTAAGTTTACCCGGGAGTGACCTCAGTGTCACTACTAGACAGAGGTATAGTTTACTAAATAATGGGGTTCCACATGTGTCACTACTAGAGAGGCGCAACTATATAGTATGGGGTGGCGTAAAGCCACATCACTGTTGGCTAGGCTTATTAATGCCCCCGGGCAGATAGCCTAGTACACTACTATGAAACTATGATAAGGTACATAAAGGACATTAGGTGCATGATTAGGTACATAAAGGACACTAGGTGCATGATTAGGTATATAAAGGACACTAGGTTCATGATAAAGTACAAAAAGGACACTAGGTTCATGAAAAGGTACATAAAGAACACTAGGTGCATGATTGGGTACATAAAGGACATTAGGTGCATGATAAGGTACTTAAAGGACTGTAGGTTCATGATAAGGTACATAAGGGACACCAGTTGCATGATATGGTGCATAAAGGACACTAGGTTCATGATAAGGTACATAAAGGACACTAGGTTCATGATAAGGTACATAAAGGACACTAGGTGCATGATTAGGTACATAAAGGACACTAGGTGCATGATAAGGTGCATAAAGGACACTAGGTGCATGATTAGGTACATAAAGAACACTAGGTTTATGATAAGGAATACATAAATTACACTAGGTTCATGATAAGGTACATAAAGGACACTAGGTTCATGATTAGGTACATAAAGGACACTAGGTGCATGATTAGGTACATAAAGAACACTAGGTTTATGATAAGGTACATAGAGAACACTAGGTTCATGATAAGGTACATAAAGGACACTAGTTGCATGATAAGGTACATAAAAAACACTAGGTTCATGATAAGGTACATAAAGGACACTAGGTTCATGATAAGGTACATAAAGAACACTGGGTGAATGATTAGGTACATAAAGGGCACTGGGTGCATGATTAGGTACATAAAGGACACTAGTTGCATGATAAGGTTCATAAAGGACACTAGGTGGATAATAAGGTACATAAAGGACACTAGGTGCATAATAAGGTACATAAAGAACACTGGGTGAATGATTAGGTACATAAAGGGCACTGGGTGCATGATTAGGTACATAAAGGACACTAGTTGCATGATAAGGTTCATAAAGGACACTAGGTGCATAATAAGGTACATAAAGGACACTAGGTGCATAATAAGGTACATAAATGATAAATTATAGAACTCCCTCCCACCCACAATTACCTCAATACCATCATGCACCCACTTCAAAACTTTACAAAAAGTGCACCTAAAAACATGCTGGCTATGACCTTGCAACTCCCACTCTAATATCACCCAGCGCATCCAACCACTACCTTTCTTTCCACTCCACTAACTACCTTGATTATAGCAAGCTGAGATGCTCATAAGCCTACTACTTAATATACAGCAGGAACTTCTTATTGTAACATTTGTTAATGTCTGTTATGTACTTCACAGATAAAGATTCTAGTTGTCTACTGATGTACTATGTTCTCCATCTGTAAATATGTTGTAAGTAATTGCTATGTAAATTGTTAATCACTATATAATCCAATGTAACTACTGTCTGTTTATTTTAACTGTGGAGCTTTTTTCCCCGGGCCTCCGCTGAAAATGGACCTACATCCAGTCGGACACTCCCGGTCAACAAATATAAATAAATAAATAAATAAAGGACACTAGGTTCATGATAAGTTACATAAAGGACACTAGGTTCATGATAAGGTACATAAAGGACACTAGGTGCATGATTAGGTACATAAAGGACATTAGGTGCATGATAAGGTACATAAAGGACAGTAGGTTCATGATAAGGTACATAAAGGACACTAGTTGCATCATAAGGTACATAAAGGACACTAGTTGCATGATAAGGTACATAAAGGACACTAGGTTCATGATAAGGTACATAAAGGACACTAGGTTCATGATAAGGTACATAAAGGACACTAGGTGCATGATTAGGTACATAAAGGACACTAGGTGCATGATAAGGTGCATAAAGGACACTAGGTGCATGATTAGGTACATAAAGAACACTAGGTTTATGATAAGGTACATAAATTACACTAGGTTCATGATAAGGTACATAAAGGACACTAGGTTCATGATTAAGTACATAAAGGACACTAGGTGCATGATTAGGTACATAAAGAACACTAGGTTCATGATAAGGTACATAAAGGACACTAGGTGCATGATTAGGTACATAAAGAAAGCTAGGTTTATGATAAGGTACATAAATGACACTAGGTTCATGATAAGGTACATAAAGGACACTAGGTGCATGATTAGGTACATAAAGGACACTAGGTGCATGATAAGGTGCATAAAGGACACTAGGTGCATGATTAGGTACATAAAGGACATTAGGTGCCCGATAAGGTACATAAAGGACAGTAGGTTCATGATAAGGTACATAAATTACACTAGGTTCATGATAAGGTACATAAAGGACACTAGGTTCATGATTAAGTACATAAAGGACACTAGGTGCATGATTAGGTACATACAGAACGCTAGGTTTATGATAAGGTACATAGAGAACTCTAGGTTCATGATAAGGTACATAAAGTACACTAGGTGCATGATTAGGTACATAAAGAACACTAGGTTCATGATAAGGTACATAATGGACAATAGGTGCATGATAAGGTACATAAAGGACACTAGGTTCATGATATGGTACATAAAGGACACTGGGAGCATGATAAGGTACATAAAGAACACTAGGTATATGATTAGGTACATAAAGGACACTAGTTGCATGATAAGGTACATACAGTATACTATGTTCATGATAAGGTACATAAAGGACACTAGTTGCATGGTAAGGTACATACAGGACACTAGGTTCATGATAAGGTACATAAAGGACACTAGGTGCATGATAAGGTACATAAAGGACACTAGGTGCATGATAAGGTACATAAAGTACACTAGATTCATGATAAGATACATAAAGGACACTAGGTGCATGATTAGGTACATAAAGGACACTAGGTGCATGATTAGGTACATAAAGGACACTAGGTTCATGATAAGGTACATAAAGGACACTAGGTGCATGATTAGGTACATAAAGGACACTAGGTGCATGATAAGGTACATAATGGACACTAGGTGTATCATTAGGTACATAAAAAACACTAGTTCCATGATAAGGTACATAAAGGACACTAGGTTCATGATAAGGTACATAAAGGACACTAGGTGCATGATAAGGTACATAAAGGACATTAGGTGCATGATTAGGTACATAAAGGACACTAGGTGCATGATTAGGTATATAAAGGACACTAGGTTCATGATAAGGTACATAAAGGACACTAGGTTCATGATAAAGTACATAAAAAACACTAGCTTCATGATAAGGTACATAAAGAACACTAGGTGCATGATTATGTACATAAAGGACATTAGGTGCATGATAAGGTACTTAAAGGACAGTAGGTTCATGATAAGGTACATAAGGGACACTAGTTGCATGATAAGGTACATAAAGGACACTAGTTGCATTATAAGGTACGTAAAGGACACTAGGTTCATGATAAGGTACATAAAGGACACTAGGTTCATGATAAGGTACATAAAGGACACTAGGTGCATGATTAGGTACATAAAGGACACTAGCTGCATGATAAGGTTCAAAAAGGGCACTAGGTGCATGATTAGGTACATAAATAGCACTAGGTTTTTGATAAGGAATACATAAATTACACTGGGTTCATGATAAGGTACATAAAGGACACTAGGTTCATGATTAGGTACATAAAGGACACTAGGTGCATGATTAGGTACATAAAGAACACTAGGTTTATGATAAGGTACATAGAGAACACTAGGTTCATGATAAGGTACATAAAGGACACTAGGTGCATGATTAGGTACATAAAGAATGCTAGGTTTATGATAAGGTACATAAAGGACACTAGCTGCATGATAAGGTACATAAAGGATACTAGGTGCATGATAAGGTACACAAAGGATACTAGTTGCATAATAAGGTACATAAGGGACACTAGGTTCATGATAAGGTACATAAAGGACACTAGGTTCATGATAAGGTACATAAAGGACACTAGGTGCATGATTAGGTACATAAAGGACACTAGGTGCATGATTAGCTACATAAAGAACACTAGGTTCATGATAAGGTACATAATGGACACTAGGTTCATGATAAGGTACATAAAGGACACTAGGTGCATGATCAGGTACATAAAGGACACTAGGTGCATGATTAGGTACACAAAGGACACTAGGTTCATGATAAGGTACATAAAGGACACTAGGTTCATGATAAGGTACATAAAGGACACTAGTTGCATGATAAGGTACATAAAGGACACTAGGTTCATGATAAGGTACATAAAGGACACTAGGTGCATGATTCGGTACATAAAGGACACTAGGTGCATGATTAGGTACATAAAGGACACTAGGTTCATGATAAGGTACATAAAGGACACTAGGTGCACGATAAGGTACATAAAGGACACTAGGTGCATGATTAGGTACATAAAGGACACTAGGTGCATGATTAGGTACATAAAGGACACTAGGTTCATGATAAGGTACATAAAGGACACTAGGTGCATGATAAGATACATAAAGGACACTAGGTGCATGATTAGGTACATAAAGGACACTAGGTGCATGATAAGGTACATAAAGACACTAGGTGCATGATTAGGTACATAAAAGACACTGGGTTAATGATAAGGTAAATAAAGGCCACTAGGTTCATGATTAGGTACATTAAGAACACTAGGTTCAGGAAAAGTTACATAAAGGCCACTAGGTTCATGATAAGGTACATAAAGGACATTAGGTGCATGATTAGGTACATAAAGGACACTCGGTGCATGATTAGGTACATAAAGGACACTAGGTGCATAATAAGGTACATAAAGGGCGCTAGGTGCATAATAAGGTACATAAAGGACACTAGGTTCACGATAAGGTACATAAAGGACACCAGTTTCATGATAAGGTACATAAAGGACACTAGGTGCATGATTAGGTACATAAAGAACACTAGGTTCATGATAAGGTACATAATGCACAATAGGTGCATGATAAAGTACATACAGGACACTAGTTTCATGATAAGGTACATAAAGGACACTAGGTGCATGATTAGGTACATAAAGGACACTAGGTGCATGATTAAGTACATAAAGGGCACTAGGTTCATGATAATTTACATAAAGGACACTAGGTTCATGATAAGGTACATAAAGGACACTAGGTGCATGATAAGGTACATAAAGGACACTAGGTGCATGATAAGGTACATAAAGGATACTAGGTGCATGGTTAGGTACATAAAGAACACTAGGTTTATGATAAGGTACATAAAGAACACTAGGTTCATGATTAGGTACATAAAGGACACTAGGGGCATGATCGGGTACATAAAGAACACTAGGTTTATGATAAGGTACATAAAGGACACTAGTTGCATGTTAAGGTACATAATGGACACTAGGTGCATGATTAGGTATATAAAAGACACTAGGTGCAAGATAAGGTACATAAAGGACACTAGGTGCATGATTAGGTACATAAAGGACACTAGGTTCATTATAAGGTACATAATGGACACTAGTTGCATGATAAGGTACATAAAGGATACTAGGTGCATGATAAGGTACATAAAGGACACTAGGTGCATGATTAGGAACATAGAGGACACTAGGTTCATGATAAGGTACATAAAGGACACTAGTTGCATGATAAGGTACATAAAGGATACTAGGTGCATGATAAGGTACATAAAGGACACTAGTTGCATGATAAGGTACATAAAGGACACTAGGTTCATGATAAGGTACATAAAGGACACTAGGTGCATGATAAGGTACATAAAGGACACTAGGGTCATGATAAGGTACATAAAGGATACTAGGTGCATGATTAGGTACATAAAGGACACTAGGTTCATGATAAGGTACATAAAGGACACTAGGTGCATGATAAGATTCATAAAGGACACTAGTTGCATGATAAGTGTTAGAAAAATGTGCATTTGAATATATGAGAAATGCTAGTTTAAAAGCAAAGTAGTATATAATGCATTTTATTCTATTAATCATATAGTAGTAAAATTAATTCATGTGTAAATGTAAGTAGTTTTGAAACTGCAGTGTGGCTTGAAGCAAAGCTGATCTCTGACCCTGGCAGAATGCTAGCTTAGCAAGTTTGATGTTTATGCTTTTCACAAGTGATTATCTGCTGGGTCAGGAAATTAAATGTGTGAAATAATGAAATCTTCTGCTCTTTCCTGTTGGAATGATCTGGCCTTGTATATGTGTTACTAAGAGAGCTCGCAGCTGTGTGAGAAAGTGTAACAGAGAACAAAGACATGCATTAAAAGACTGAAGCTGCTATTGTATTCGAACTGATATGAAACCTTGAACAAGTAACTTTACAGAAAGACATTATGACTGACCAGCTGGATAGCAAGGCCGTATTGTATCTAGAGGAAAAGTTTTTTAAAATATACAGCATCAGCAGACTTAATGAATGAAGGCTTGTAAGCTAAAGTGATGTAGATGCCCTGTGACATATCACGTCAGTAAGGTGGGCATAGCTTAAATGTTAAACCTATATAAAATTGTGTGCTTCCTGTTTCATGTCAGACAAAATTCTGTACTTGTACGTTTTTTGCCTCCTGGTGTACACTAGTAAACTTTTGAATCTGAACCTCCTGTGTATTGAATTCTTAATTTTATTTAACAGTTTGGTCCTTCTTAGCCGGAAAATTCCCTCAGACAGCTGCAGATCAGAGTCTACCAGTGGTCGAATACTGCGCAGGAGAAGTTACCGAAACGTTTCTTCTTGGGAGAAAAGACCTCCGACTGAATTGTCGTGTAAAGAGGCTGGCCACTTTCTGATCTGTGGCCGAAGAGTGGACATTGGACAGTTCAATACCGGAGGCTCAGTTAGGAAGAATTTGCCTTTTTTCTGTTTTAGATCAGGGACTAGGTTACAGTATATTGTTGTCAAGATTTGTTTTGCAGATCAGGGACAAAAGGAAGTACTGTATATTTGGTCATAGATCAGGGTAACAGAATAAGGTAGGCAGTTATTCTAGATAAACTGTGAACAGGAACTGAGAACTTGATATCACGTGATAAAAAAGGGTTACGTAACATTTTCTTTGACATGGGTAATCAGTGCACTAAAACCTCACGAGATCCGCCCCTAACCGAAGACGCAAAATACATGCAATTACAACGTTCTGATAACGTTAGGTATTATACGAAATGGGTTAATAAATATGAATTTGATGGTAAATTAGATAAAACTTCACTAGTTAAACTCCTTAAACAGCTTAAATCTGATGTGGGAGGTCAGGCAAAAAAGCAACGCCAGCTAGGCATTCCTCAAGCACACAGGTGGATTGAGGAAGCAAATCGTAGAGAACAGAAGCTTAAAAATTCAAAAACATTATTTTTAGACAAAGAGGATAATAACTTGGTAATAGCAACAGCTCCTCCTCCTCCTCCCTTGCCCCCTCCCTTACCCTTTTCAGGATATGAAGCGAGTGGACAGGCTGGTCCGCCTCCGCGTTATCCTGAAGTTTCAGCAAGACCACAACCATTTTTTAGAGATCCAATTGAAACTAGGTCCCGAACACGTAAAACACATAGGGACACAGAATCATACCAAATAGAGAGAAATTTGCAGGATGAGAGTGAGGAAGAAATATGCCCACTTATAGAAGTTCTAAATCCTCAGGCAGGACAGTAAGGGCAGGACCCAACACTCTTAGTATATAGACCATGGACACCGGAAGACATCCGGAAGGCTACTGAGGGAATCCCCCATCCGAAAGTTAATTTTACGAAATTTTTAGAAGATTTGCAAGGCATGAGGTTGAGTTACCACTTGAATGGGGAAGAAGTAGAAAAAGTAGTAAGACAAATTATAGGTCCAGATTGGCACATGATTTGTGGCACCTGGAATCCTCGTAATGCAGAGCTTAGACCACTCCCACATAGTGACGCAGAGTTAGACAACAGAGTGAAAGGTCTGACAGACCGAATCTCTGAGAAATGGAAACCCAGAGCAGACTGGACCTGCATTAATCAATGCATACAACAGGAAAATGAGACAATAGATGGATATTCTGCTAGATTATTAGAATGTTTTAATAATCATAGCGGTATGTCAGTTCCTGAGAACCAAACAAATGATTCCCCGTATGAACAACAATTAAAAAATGCATTTTTGAAAGGTTGCATTGCACCTATTAGTAGCTTCATTACGAAGCATATGATAGACCATCGAACAGGGAGGTTACAAGCCTTACTCGAATACGCTAGACATGCTGAAAGACATTTTAATAGTAAAAAGAAAAAGAAGGCGCAAGTCTTCACTGCTGAAGACGGAGCTGAAGTATTTGTATTACAGTCAGGTAAAAAAGGCAAGAAGAATGCCCAGGGAAACGAAGTCTGACAAACGATCAGAAGATTTTGAAGAAAGGAAAAAGAAAGGTGAATGCTTCAAGTGCGGGAAGAAGGGACATCTAGCAAGGGATTGTAGGCAAAACAAAAAGGTAATCACAGAAGATAAGGGAGATGAGGACTGACTATATGATAGTGAGGATACATCAAGTGAAAGTCAGAAATCATCAGGAAAAGTTAATAAACAAAAAGCAAATGTAAATGTGATAGAGGGAGTAGAGGAAGTGCAAGTAGATATGGGGGATGAAGAAAGTGAAAATTTGGACTTAGCATTTTTGAGCTTAGAGCTCTACTTGGCAGATACGAAACCGGAAGTTACACTTCTGGTGGAGGGAAGGGAAGTCAAATTCCTGTGTGACTCAGGAGCGTCACGGACTTTGGTATACCCCTCCAAATTACCGGAACATTCAGAATCACCTGATTATATACTAGTAAAAGCCGCAAATGGACAGCTATACAGGGAACCGCTTTCCCATGATATAGCAATAACTGACCCTGTTTCAGGTATGACCCAGAGAAGTAAAATTGTTGTTTCTGCAAAGTGTCCAGTAAACCTATTGGGCAGGGACCTTATGCAGATATTTGGCATAGCAGTAGTTCCAACTGTACAAGGTATGGAGGCACAGAGACAAATGGATACCTTTGTAGTGCGACCGGAGGGTGAAACTTTTTACTGGTACAACCAGGACCTAGTCACGACTGGCCCAGGGGCAGTAACCGAGGAACTGATGAACGTAGACATCAGTAAAGCCCCCTCCCTTGACACTGATCGACAGCATTTGTTACACTGTACTACACCAGGACCTGATAGAGAATATGAGCAAGAACTATTCAAGAATCGTGCAACTAGATTGGTTTTGCGTACTTTGTACTGGGATACTGAGGGGAACAGTGTAGTTAGCTGTTCATTACCTCAAGAATTCCTTGCATTGTATAGATCAAATCGGTTGCCACATGTCAGCTTGACAAAGAACAAAAGTGTCAAATGGGCAGATTTAGGAGAAAAAGTAACAAGATGGGAGAAACAAACTGATTTAGAACTATCAGAACAAGGGATACAAAAACAAAAACTGAATTGGTTGACACAGACACATCCAGCTGTACACTTGCAATCTAGCGAGGACAGCTGATTAGCATTTTTATTAGAAGAAGAAGAAAAGGTTTTATGTGAAATTCCAACAACTCTTTGGTCAACAGGCAAGTCAGATGTAGGACTTATTCGAACAGCAGGACCAGTTACAATTACCCCAAAGTCAGCTTTTAGACCACAGAAAAGACAATACCCTTTGAGAAAGTATGCAGAAATAGGAATTAAGCCTATAATAGCAGCATTACTCAAAGAAGAAGTACTGGTAGAATCTCTTGATTCACCATGTAATACACCCCTATTTCCTGTTAAAAAAGCAAACGGGGAATGGCGGATGGTACAAGATTTACAAGCTGTAAATAATGCAGTAATACCTAGAGCACCTACGGTGCCAGACCCACATACTTTGTTAAATGATTTAGAACCACAACAGAAGTATTTCTCTGTGGTAGATATTAGCAATGCTTTCTTTTCAATACCTATACATCCTGATAGTCAATATTGGTTTGCATTTACATTTCAGGGTAAAAGGTATACGTATACTCGACTACCACAGGGATATTGTGAGAGTCCAACAATATTTGCACAAGAAATGGCTAGCAACCTGGCAGGGTTTACCCCACCGGGAGGTAGTCAAATTCTACTTTACGTAGATGACATCTTGCTAGCAGCCCCCACCCAGCAACAGTGCAGGGAGGATACTGTAGCATTATTGAAATTTTTAGCAACACAAGGACACAAAGTAAACAAAAGTAAGTTGCAACTTTGGAAAAAACAAGTTAGATACCTAGGATATGTAATATCCAATGAAGGTAGAATACTAGCTGAGGAAAGAAAAACAGCAATTCTGCAAGCACCCAAACCAACAACCAAGAAAGAAATGATGTCTTTCTTGGGTACAACTAATTTTTGTCGGAGTTGGATACCAAATTATGCTTTGGAATCTGCTCCACTGACTGACTTGATATATAAGACACCAATGGCAGCACAAGATATCTTACAATGGACAACCGAAGCAGAAACGGCTTTCTGCAGGTTGAAGCAGTTGATAGCTTCTTCATTAGTTTTAGGACTTCTGAATTATCACAAACGATTTTTTCAGACCGTAGATTGTAAGTAAGGATATATGACGTCAGTATTGCCGCAACAACATGGGGATAAGCAACGCCCCATAGCCTATTATTCATCACAGTTAGACCCAGTGGCGTGATCTTTGCCTCACTGTGTACAAGCAGTAGTTGCAGCCGCAATGGCAGTACAGGCTTCGGCCTCAGTGGTGTTATTCCACCCTCTCACATTGAGAGTGCCTTATGCAGTTGCAATAATTTTACTGCAAGAGAAAGTGGCATACCTTTCTCCTGCTAGACATCTTTCATGTATGACTATACTGCTGAGCCAACCTCATATAACAATTGAACGATGTATGACATTGAATCCATCAACATTACTTCCAACTCCTTCCAACTGCCTGCAGGAAATTGAACAGTTAGCTTTACCTAGACAAGATCTTACAGATATGCCCTTGGATAATGCTGAGGTGACATATTACGTGGACGGCTCATGCAGAAGGGGTCCTACAGGGAAGAATCTGGTGGGGTATGCAGTAGTTACAGACACTGAAATTTTAGAAGCTCAATCCTTACCACACAACTTATCTGCACAAGCAGCAGAATTGATAGCTTTGACGAGGGCATGTACTTTAGCAAAAAAAAAAAAGTGTGAACATATATACTGATAGTCAGGATGCTTTTTCTACAGTACATGTATTTGCACAACAATGGAAAAATAGAGGAATGATAACATCTAGTGGAAAACCTATTAATCATGCACAATTTATTTTGGAGTTATTAGAATCTATTCAGTTACCTACCAAAGTAGCTATTTGTAAATGTGTAGCTCATACAAAACAACAGGATAAGATTTCTAAAGGCAATGCACGAGCTGATGCAGCTGCAAAGCAAGCAGCCTCAGACTCAGAAACTTTACTTTTAAATGAGGAATTACAACCCTCTGAGATTTTAGATTTAGACATGTTAAAAACAATGCAGAAGCTTACTACAAAAGCAGAAAAACAAAAGTGGGTAAAACGAGGTGCAATTCTTGAGAATGCACTGTACATTTCCAAAGAAAGAAAACCGATATTGCTGTCTAATTTATTTAGATATGCAGCTTTGTTGAGCCATGGGCAGTGCCATGTCTCAACAGGGGGGATGGTACAGTTAGTAAATCGAATATTCCAAACATATGGATACACAAATTACACAAAAATATTTTGTGCAGCTTGTCATACTTGTAACAAGCATCACGCACAAGGGGCATTTAAAATCAAGCAAGGAAGTTTTCCTATACCACCATACCCGTTCCATACTATTTGTATGGATTTCATAGAATTGAATAAATGTGAAGGGAAAAAGTTTTGTTTAGTTATTGTAGACATGTTTTCTAAATGGGTAGAAGCTTTTCCAACCAAAAACCCGGATGCAGCAACAGTGGCAAAAGCCCTGATAAAAGAAGTAATCCCTAGATTTGGCATTCTGGAAAGGATTTATAGTGACAATGGCACACATTTTGTAAATCAGACGATTCACCAGCTTGGGAGATTTTTTGGTATCTCCTTAAAGAACCATTGTGCTTACCACCCACAGTCAGCAGGACTGGTGGAAAGGTACAATGGTACCCTGAAAAATAAGTTAAGGAAACTAGTTGAGGAAACCCAAAAGAACTGGATATACTGTCTGCCTTTAGTACTGCTGAGTATGAGAACGGTTCCAAATGTAAAGGGTTTGACTCCCTTTGAAATGGTTTTTGGGAGAGCATATTATGTGCCTCAGTGGAAAGCTCTCATGCCTGCAGAGCAAGAGGCTGACAGTTCATTAGCTAGTTATATGAGGAAACTGTTAACAAATAAATCTGTTTTGCAGTTTAACTCTTTTTCAGATAAGGAACAGACCAGACCGGTGGAAGCAGTCTTGGCCCCAGGGTCGTGGATCTGGCTGAAAGTGACGAAAAGGAAGAATTGGGCGAGTCCAAAGTGGGAGGGACAATACCAGGTTCTGTTGCCAACGCCTACTACAGTTAGAGTGGCCGAGAGGACGTCCTGGGTTCATTTAACGCATTGTAAACCGGTAAAGAACTTTCAACTTGATAAAAACTTTGTGACTGATACACAACCAGACCGAGATGGCCAAAAACAAAGCGAATAGAAGTTTAGATCAACCCCAGAGATGTTGCATAATCATTTTGTTGAGTGTACATTTATTAACTGTAATTGTGACAATTTTCCTCTTGCTGTGGTTCATCCTACACACAACCACACAAGTGAAAGTGGGAAGGCG